>NC_139906.1:28229721-28437221 GCF_905171665.1 Trachurus trachurus | reverse complement strand
CTCCCGACAATCGGCTCGTAAAACGGTTGGCGCCGACAATCGTAAATATTAACTCATTGAGTGCCGCGCTCCTTTCCAAAGTTTTAGTCAAGTGTACCGGCAATTTAGACCATTTTTGACTTTTTATGTAGAGCAATAGTGTATTCTATATTATTGCCACCAACACATACTGTAGCTCAATTGAAAGGTTTAACTTTATGCTTCAAATGACCACAAACCGTTTGTTTCTACGTGCCTCCGTTCCTGAGAAAAGTCAAGCTAAACATGGCTGGGTTTCACCAAAATCCCTCCTTTTTTTCTAGAAAAGGAGATAGAGCGTCTTTTATGAAAGGTGCTCTGTTTGTGTCTGTCGCTCTTCTGACACTCGCATTTCTGGATCAAAGGGCTCGTATAAGATAAATATACACAACAATTGTTGTTCTATTCACAAAACCACCATCGGGGGCGGGGGGGGGCGCCACTAAACAACAATAACACAGACGCACCGTGCCGTGTCACAGCCTCTAGCCGTGGAACGTGAGGGTCTGTCGGCCACAGCGGCTCGCGAATACCGGTCCCGCCGGTGGTCCCGGTCCTTCTGTGGTACGGGTCGGTGATGCCGGTCTGCTTTGGCCCAGAGACCATCAGATTTTACCGCGGGAGGACTTTGGGGAGGACACGGTGTTGCTCGAGGTGAAGACCGGGCGGACAGTCGGCTGAGAGCTTCCTGTTTCTGCTCCGAGCTGCTGCAGCCTCGCGGGTGAGAGCAGAGCAGCTGCGCTGCATCTGCATGCAGAACTCCGTTTGCAAAAGCCGAGTTATGATAAAAACTTCCAGATCATGAGCTGTCATGTGACTTTGATCGTCATCTATTTCAGTTCTCCTCGTCGTAGAGTCCCCAAATTTACATATAATGTGTATTAAAGTGTCTATTTTCATAATTTTAAAAAAAGCAACGTTTTTGGCACTCAACGCATGGGAACGAAAAACGAGAAATTACGTGGTTGGCATTCAATGAGTTAAACATGTTCAATATTTACGATTGTCGGCTCCGATAATCGTGACCGTTTGGATCAAAAGCTTGTGTGTGGGGGAACTCGACAATCCTGAGTCACCGGCTCCGCGGAATGTGATGTGAAATTGAATGTAACCAATAAAAAAGCGATCTGACTGCAGCACACGTAGCATAACAAACCAGTGTGGCTAACGGCTCCATGGCTACCAAAGATGGTTTAATAAAGTATCTTTGATGGCTAGCATCAACAGAGAAGCTACGTCAGATCACATTCGATCACGCAAGATTTCTGGCGTGTTACTGTAGGCCTACGTCAATTTTAAATAGCATAATAACAACTTAACAATTGAGGCGTGGTCATGATCTTTATGTATCATTAATTATAATCGATTTGTTTGGGACTCGAAACAAAAATCTTAGGACTTGGTTGGGACTCGAAAAAAAATCGTAGGACTTGGTTGGGACTCGAAACAAAAATCTTAGGACTTGGTTGGGACTCGAAAAAAAATCGTAGGACTTGGTTGGGACTCGAAACAAAAATCTTAGGACTTGGACTTGACTTGGGACTTGAGAGCAAAGACTTGAGACTCTACTCGAGACTTGAGAGCAAAGACTTGAGACTCTACTTGGACTTGCAACATGGGGACTTTCTCCCACCTCTGCTGTCTCGTAACATTCCGTTATTATCCCATAGCGTGGTGAACTTGTCCACCAGAGCGTTTTGGAGTTGTTGGATTGTGTATTTGATGAGTTTGACGAAACCAAGAAATTCCATTAACCATTAGCCATGGGCCAATTTGCCAAAATGTTGAACTATCCCTTTAAGACTTGTTCCTGAGGATTCGAACCAGGGTCACCTGCAGTGAGGACTATAGCCCCAACACATGGGGCAGGTGCTCTACCAACTCAACTAAACACCCCCCCACTCTGCCTCATAGGAGGACAGTTTTTTTTATATATCTCATTACCTAATTTTACATGGACTCAAACTTAAAAAAAAGAGAGAGATCTGTCATAATGCAGTGTATTTTTGATGTAAATAGAATGATACAATGTAACTGCAAAGGTCATTGCATGAATTTACCTTGAAAACAACTTTGTCTCGTAACGTTCCGTTATTATCTCATAGCGCGGCGGCTCTGCTCCGCCATTCTAAAAATAGCCTGCACTGACAATTAAAGGTAACAAACCTTGAAATGAATTTGAGCAGCACAAATGGGCGGATGGGGGCTGAAAACCCAGAGCCTCCACTCACCTCCGTTCTCAGATTCTAAGACACCAACATAAGACATAAGACTGTAATCTGGTTGTTACAGCAGCATTTGTAGCATTCAAGGTAAAAAATAAAAAAAAAAGTAGAAAAATGTGCAAATAGAAATAAAAATCTATACAAAACTAACATAATATAAAAAACAAAGAGAGAGAGACATTCTGTTATGTGCCAAATTATTTTAAGAGTATATACAGAGATTTATGAGAACAGAACAAAAAGTAGGCTATAATGTTGGTAGTTGAAAGGCAGAAATATACTATTGCAAAGATGGGTGGGTTGAATGGGAGTGTGCAGCAGTAAGGTGTGCAGTTTGTACACAAAAATGGAAGTGTTGGACATAAATAAATAACTGTGAGCTGTGTAAATATAGCCTAAATAGTGGAATGAAAAAAAACTGGAGATGTGTGAATAGTGCAAAAACTCTCCGATCAAAGTGCAGGATGATAAGAGCCAGAGTCAGACTGGTGTTGTATTGTCTGACGGCAGCTGGAAGCAGCAAGAAAACCTCATCTCACTTGACTCTCCGTGCAAACAAAGTCTCCGTGGTTTGTCCACAGTGTCGGCAGCTTCACGTATCACATCATAAATAAAAGACAGAGCTGCAGGAGCTCCGTGTATTCCAGAGCTCAGAGTGGCCTTTTTATGTCAGAGACACAAAAAGTAAAGCTTCTTCTGTTTGGACAAAGACCTGCAGCGCCTCCTACAGGACGGACGTGGAACTTTTTACCACTGTGGATGGAAGCTGAATGAATAACGTATGCAACCCTCAGATTTTTCCAGCAGACGAGTTTATTAGTGGGTTCAGGGTAATTACAAACGCTGTGTGGATCAAAGCCAGAGAAATGTCTCACTGCTGCACTTTTATTCATGACAAGAAGATTCTGATTATAGATTCTGTCTGGAGAGGAGATTGTTTTAGTCTGGAGATGAGCGTCAGTGTGACTCTCCTAGGATGGATGTGGATGTGGCCTTTGTACAAGAAAATGTAGCAGTTTAACTCAGTGTATGTGCGTGTGTGTTTCAGGTCTTGCCCCGGCAGACGTGCGGTCTCTTCACCCACACAATCTTCTATAACGAATACCCAGGAGGCTCAAAGGAGCTGGACAAGAGCATCAGAGGAGGAGAGCTCTTCCTCACGGTCCTCCTCAACCCTGTAAGACACACACACACACACACACACACACACACACACACGGTCACAAACACAATACCAACAAACCTGATTTCTACATGATACCGGTAACTTTATAATGTTTAATATTCATATCACTTAGAGATGCTTCATACAGCTCTGATTGGTCTTGTATACTCACTGCTGTCTTTTAATAAAATAAATACTCAGCTGATTGGAATGAACTTTGAACTTTTCCTGTTGTTTAGTTGCAACATGAAAACTGAAGAAGATTCATCTAAAACTTTTCTTCCTTGTGTTATTTTTAAAACTTTAATTACCGGTACATCTCCCTCTACTACCTGATGCTCCTGCTTTAGTTGATCTGTACATCTTCATTTTAAATCTTTTAATAATTGTTAAGGTTCTTATTTATTTATCATTTTGTGGCTTTTACTGTTGTTGTTTAAATTCATTTTTTACTATGTTTTCCTTTAAAGGGATAGTTCAACATTTTGGCAAATTGGCCCATTGCCATAATCCCTATAGTCATAGCAGTAGGTTCGTTACCTTTAATTGTCGGTGCAAGCTATTTTTAGAACAGTGGAGCAGAGCCACGAGCTGCTCAAAGCTAAGCTACGGAGGCTAATGGGATTTCTTGGTTTCCCTCATCAAACTCATCAAATACACAATCCAACAACTCCAAAACGCTCTGGTGGACAAGTTGTGAGCTGCACATTCACCACGCTATGAGATAATAACAGGGACAGTTTTTGAGCAAGCAGACTCTGTATTTACCTCGAAAACGGCTCCGTTTCGTAACGCTGTGTTATTATCTCATAGCGTGGTGAATGTGCAGGTCACAACTTGTCCACCAGAGCATTTTGGAGTTTTGGGATTTTGTATTTGATGAGTTTGATGCTCCACCGTTCTAAAAATAGCTTGCACCGGCAATTAAAGGTAATGAACCTACTGCTATGACTATAGCGATTATGGCAATGGGCCAATTTCCCAAAATGTTGAACTATCCCTTTAATGTATAAGCTCAACATTGTAGTCTTTACTCTTTAACTTATCCTCTGCTCGGCTGCGTGGTAAATGAGCCTCCACCTCTATGTGTCCCACAATAAAACACATAGCAAACCTAAACTAAAGTGTCATATTGTTCTAACACTATTGTGTGTGTATGTGAATTTAAATCTTCTCACTAGTAGCAGCTTTATGAATTATCTATGAACTGAGTGAGTCTCCTCCACCTCTCCCTCCAGATCAGTATCTTCATGACCCACCTGTCCAACTACGGCAACGACCGGCTCGGTCTCTACACCTTTGAGTCTCTGGTGAAGTTCGTCCAGTGTTGGACCAACCTCCGGCTGCAGACTCTGCCCCCCGTCCAGCTCGCTGACAAGTACTTCCAGATCTTCCCCGAGGAGAGAGACCCACTCTGGCAGGTCGGTGCTCTGACCGCCTCATCCTGTTGTTTCTCAGTTGTTTGAGAAAAACATGGAAGTTTGTTTAGTTAGACATTTTACTATTTTAATTTGTCATTAGATAAACAATGGATGTGCTTTCCTTCTCTCAGTCCCCTTTGGACTGTTGTTAATTTAATCAGTTTAATCATCATTCAATCACTGTCATCATTAAATGAAGCAAAAGTTAAAGACCCCCTAAAACCAGAGTCTGAAAAAACTGGGTTACATTTTTCAAATTGGAGTTTGATGCATTTGCATACTCATGAATATTCATAGACTCTGGATTTTTCAATGAGGGAGAAATAGTAGACCTGTTTTTAGCCTATTTGGGAGCTTTTTTAAACAACTTTTTTGTGGGAAGGCAATGTTAATAGTCTGGGGCGGTGCGTGGCGTGGCTCTTTAGGGGGCCTTTAAAATAATGTCTGTCCTGGTGAAGGGAGACAGTCAGGTCTCTCTGAGCTTTGAGGGAACGTAAATGTTTGAGAATGATCAAAATGCTGAATATGTGAGATTAAATGAACCACCTTGTTTTTAGAACCCCTGTCATGACAAGAGACACAAAGACATCTGGTCTAAAGAGAAGACCTGTGACCGACTCCCCAAGTTCCTCGTCATAGGACCACAAAAAACAGGTACTCCCCTCCCTCCCTCCCTCCCTCCCTCCCTCCCTCCGTCTCCGTCTTTGTCTCTGTGTCTCTGTTTTCATTGTTACAATTGTTCTGTCTTCACTCAAAGGCACTACAGCACTTCATTCATTCCTGAGCCTCCACCCGGCCATCACCAGCTCCTTCCCCAGCCCCACCACCTTCGAGGAGATCCAGTTCTTCAGCGGAGTCAACTATGACAACGGGATCGACTGGTAAACACCTGCATTACCACGGCCCAGGCTCTTCCTGCCCGGGGCTCTCCCAGTCTTTGTTTTTTTTGTACTTTATTTTTATAGAAGGAAACATAGACAACATACAGAAAGACATAGAACAAACAGTTGGTCACCTATACATTCATTCAAACGTTATACTGGTGGAGTTACAAATACAATGATGGCTCAATGAGCATCTCTTTTGGACATGTACATAAATCCATTTTTCCCAATAGTGCAAATATTTATCAGTCTGTAGATTTAACGAAAAGGTCATCCTTTCCATATTTTGGATATTAGTCACAATATTGATCCAGTCTGACTCTGCTGGAGGTGTGGTCTGCAGCCAGCTTCCAGTTACTGTTTTCTTACTAGCTGCTAATAATATTTTTTAAAGATATTTGTCTCGCCCCAATATATGGAGTGCAGTATTACCCAGGTAGATTGTAGAAAAAGAGCTATTAATCTCATCACCAAAAATGTTTTGTACTACTTGCATGATCTTTTGCCAATATGGCTGAATAGCTGGGCAGCTCCAGAATATATGAAAATGGTCTGCTAGCTGTTCACCACACTTCCTCCAACACAGTCCCCTGGCCGTCTCCCCTGTCTGCACACATTTTAACTTACTGTAGGAGTTATGAAATATCTAACCAGATTCCGCCAGCAGAAATCTCTCCAGAGACCAGAACTAGTGGAAGTTGACTGCACAGAGCATATATTCAACCACTCTTCTTCTGTGATGACAGTTGGAGATTCTTTCTCCCATTTTAATCTAATCTCATCTGTTGAGTGTTTCTTAATAGATTGAATACGGGAGTACAGTTTTGAAACAAGTTTCCTATTGTCCCTTTTTTTGTACATGTCAATAAATATGAAGGGCTCTCCCAGTCTTAACGTCATAAAATAGTCCGGTGTTGGACCGAGGACAGAAATGTTAAGGGGGAGCCGGAGCTGAGATTGTTGCTAATAGGCCGGGGGATTAAAAGCAGTATTGGTGCCCTGGTGGCTCACCTGGTAAAAGACCACAAGAGACTCACCTGCCAAGGGCCAGTTTCCATTCCAACCTGTGTCCTCCATGTAATACCCTCCGCTCCTACCACAGCTAACAGCAGCAGCAGCTGTGGGCCAATTACAGCACACATGTGATAAATTCCCGAAAAGTAACACGTGTGATGACATTACTGTGCAGAATTAAGGCTAATGAGCTGCTTCTAATCTATTGGGAGGTGTGTAAGTAAATAAACAACAGTGGCCGTAAACTTGATTTTAATTTTAATCATATTTTTATATCACGTTTGTAGGAGGTTTTTTCAATTTGGAAGCTGAATTTTCACTTTCCGACAAATCTCTGCAGATGTAATATTCAGCCTATGAGCTGTTATGTTGTTATGTTAGCAGCAGCTGTTCCAGCTCGTGTCAGCTCCCCCCGACCGTCCTGTCTCTCTCACTGTTGCTGTTGGAATGAAAGCTTAACGCCGCAAAAATGAATCCTGATTGATAAACTTAAACGTTCATTTGCCGACAATCTCAGTCAGACCCATAACATCTCTGAATAGCTGGAGCTGAGACAGCTCACCTTTTGTTGGTTTAATAATCTATGAACCAGATGTTCAGCAGGGTTTTTTTTTACCAGCAGTTGAAGTTTCAGTTAATAAATCCAGACTGTGGACACAGGACAGGACGTCTCCAGCAGCCGCAGCTGAGCTGTCCAACATTTCATCAGCTTGTGTCTCTGAGAACTTCACATCCAGACACCTGATGACTAAAATCCTTCATCTGGTTCAGACATAAAGCTGAGAACCTCCAGGGTGTGAAGAGTCTTAGATACAAGGCAAATGCTTAGCACAACAATACACAGGGATAGTTCACCCAAAATTCAAATTTCACTCATTATCTACTCACCCTCATGTCGACTAAGGGCTGGGAGAATTTTCAGAGTCCTCCGTGGCTTCTCTGAGTTACGGGGGGGTCCGCGCAGCAGTATTTGTCCATATAATGGTTGTCAATGGATACCAACTTTCTTCGTAACAAAAAGACACACCAAAAAACATCCAAATACCTCCATGCTGCTCGTCCAATTTGGATGGACCAGGAAGAGGAGCTTCCGCTACAAACAAGCTTGAAATATAGACTTATTAAAAAAATTTCGGGACAATTTCGCATTTCGGGGCTTCAATACAAGACGGACATTACATACGAGCAGCATGGAGGTATTTGGGTGTTTTTTGGTGTGTCTTTTTGTTACGAAGAGAAGTGGTATCCATTTGCAACCGTTATATGGACATGCACTGCTACGGCGAGACCCCCTGTAACTCAGAGAAGCCACGGAGGACTCTGAAACTTCTCCCAGCCCTTAGTCCACATGAGGGTGAGTAGATAATGAGTGCAATTTGAATTTTGGGAACTATCCCTTTAATGCTCACCATGATTAAAATCACTGATCTCCCTGGTTTGAGGATTGATGAAACGATAGATAGATGGATTAATGGATGGATACTTCATTGTGTCCCAAAAGGTGAAATTCTCTTTTCATAAGTCTCTTATCACATTTAAGAGTACATTAAAACATACAGAAACAGATGAAAAAATATAATGTGTCTATTTTATATTACTGAAGGTGGTTATGGCAGAGAAAATGAAAGATTTCTTGTAGATATTAGTTTCAGACATTTGACTGTGGAGAGGTGACAGATTACAAGTCTGAGTGTCTGTGTGGTTTACTGAGCAGCTTCTAGAGATCAGTTTTCACTTTGACGTCAAACAGAGACATTTTTGAGGTTTTAGTTAATTTGTATTTGTTTTGTCTGTGTTCTCCTCAGGTACATGGACTTCTTCCCATTCCCCTCTAATGTCAGCACAGATTTCATGTTTGAGAAAAGTGCCAACTACTTTGACACAGAGGTGGCTCCTAAGAGAGCTGCTGCCCTGCTGCCCAGGGCCAAGGTCCTGGCCGTGCTCATCAACCCGTCAGACAGAGCCTACTCCTGGTACCAGGTGGGACAGCACTCACTCTGCTGCTGCTGCTGCTGCTCTACAGCCCCAACCCTCTTCTCTGTAATCTGATTGTTGTTTCCTGTGTGTTGGGGTCCACAGCACCAGAGGGCCCACCAGGACCCTGCAGCCCTCAACAACACATTTCATCTAGTGGTGACGGCCGGCCCCACGGCCCCCAAGGACCTGCTGGCCCTCCAGAGACGCTGCCTTAACCCCGGGGTCTACGCTACTCACCTAGAGCGCTGGCTGCAGCACTACCAGCCCAGCCAGGTAACACACACCACACAGTAACCCTACACAGTAACACAACACAGTAACACTGCCTGTAGTGGCTGCTAGGGGACAAGCAGGACAGAAACACAGGGGAACAACACAATCCTATATATTTTTGTCTATAGAGTACATTTAAAAACAAAGGTTGGGGCGGGCGCCCCATATGCCGAGGCTACAGTCCTCACTGCAGTCAGTTCAAATTCCGAATTTTGCCACATGTCATTCCCCCCCTCTCTTCCTCCCCATTTCCTGTCTCTCTCAACTATCCCGTCAATTAAAGGCAAAAAGCCCCAAAAATGTTAAATTAATAAATAAACTAAACATTATGTAAAATATAAAAACAAACCAGAAAAAAGCAATAAAATGAAAGAACATAAAACCCAAAGTTTTTAAAGGGATAGTTCAACATTTTGGCAAATTGGCCCATTGCCATAATCCCTATAGTCATAGCAGTAGGTTCGTTACCTTTAATTGTCGGTGCAAGCTATTTTTAGAACGGCGGAGCAGAGCCGCAAGCTGCTCAGAGCTACGCTACGGAGGCTCATGGGATTTCTTGGTTTCCCTCATCAAACTCATCAAATACACAATCCAACAACTCCAAAACGCTCTGGTGGACAAGTTGTGACCTGCACATTCACCACGCTATGAGATAATAACAGAACGTTACCAGATGGAGTTGTTTTAGAGGCAAATGCAGAGACTGCTTGCCGAAAAACTGCCCCCGACGGGAACGTGCATCGGCGGTTTTGCATGAATTTAGCTCTAAAACAACTCTGTCTGGTAACGTTCTGTTATTATCTCAGAGCGTGGTGAAGGTGCACGTTTGAAGACGTGGGGGGCTTGTCTCACATAAAGGGACAGTGAGTTCCAGAGTTTGGGGCAAGCAGCAGAGACAGCATGGTCCCCGACGCAAGAGTGTATCGCAATCTAAATGTTTTTGATTTGGACACAATGCACTGTGACGACATCTCGGCGTGTCCAATAGGAGAGAATGTTGCGGAGTCTGAAAAACAATCTGACGTATTGCAGAATGAAAACAATGCAACGGAGGAGTAAATAATTTGGCTGTGTTCCAGTGTGCTGAGCTGAGGGACACGAGACACAGACCTGTAGGGACCTGAATAAAAGGCACAAAAGTGGAGAGAAATCGCCAAGAGTTTAGACACACCAGGTGTGTTTAAAAGTCTTTTGGGGCACTGTCAAGCTCACAGCTGGCCCCGGTTCAAATCCCCCGGTGTGCCCTTTGCTGCATGTCTTCCCCCTCTCTCTGCCTCCCCATTTGCCGTAATTGTAATTATTGGTGGAAATAGCCGATCTACAAGCTCACAATGTGTTGCAATTTGTTGAATTTATAGATCTGCTATTTTCACAACTTATGTGTGACACTCTTGTATGATGAAGTAGTGCATAAATTCATAATAAAATCAGTTGAAATATGTTGGAAAAACAGTTAAAAAGTTGAAATATGGAGATAAAAGGTTTCTGCCCAACAGCGATCTCCAATAGCCTACTTATTGAATTAATTTGTTAAAAGACTATCCTTTTTTTTTGAGTTTTCATTGACTAAAACTTGACTAAAACTATCAAATATAGAAATGACTAAAATAGACTATGACTAATAAACATTTTAGTCCGAAAGACTAAAACTAAGACTACATCTAAAATGCCTGCCAAAGACGACACTGGCTCCATTACACCATTATACTTCTTGCATTCATCATTATCGCTAAAGGAGGTAAAGGGGAGAACGAAACATAAGACACATAAAACATCTCTCCCTCCCTCTCAATCTCAGTTGATTGGCGGAATTATTTCCGGCTATTGTGTAGAGTCAGACTAACTGAATAGTCTTTCCAGATGATCGAAAAAAAAGTGATGTATAGACCGATACAACTTATATATGTTTTCTTCCTCTTTGCGATGTATTTTTTGACCGATGCTTCTAATGCTGTGGTGCAACATACTGTATAGTCTGGAAAATGCGGTAGTTGTTTTGATAGTTGTTTGATATGGAAGGTGGAGAGAGACAGTGGGAGAGAGATGCAGTGACGAGTCCAGCTGGTGGGGGGTCGACCTGCTCCTCGGGGCTCAGTCCACCCAGATGGTCTGTTCCCTGACCACCTGACCAGCGGGACGCCCTCGACTTGACCCTCTCACCCCCTGATGTCCACTCACAGACCAGCCTGTCCACTTTAAACACTGTTTGGACGGAACATCAAGATGCTGCATGTTATAAGGTCGTTTTCACACCTAACCAAGCGGACTGGGTTCGCTTGGGGGGCTGAAAGTTGCAACATTGTTGCATTTATCACTTGGTTCGTATGAGCTTTCACACCCACCCAAACGAAGCGGACTATCTGAGGAAACAAACTCTGGTCCGGTTAAAGCGGACCAAACGAGGACAGTGTGAAAGCGCCCAGTGGGTCCCAGTGGACTCACAGAATTCAACTTCCCAGATGAGTGTGTGGTCGGCTGCTGGAGAGCCTGACTGACTGTGTGTGTGTGTTTTCTAGTTGCACATTGTGGACGGGGCCCTCCTTCGGTCCAACCCGGCTCTGGTGATGGAGGGAATCCAGAGGTTCCTCGGTGTCACTCCCATCTTCAACTACACCCAGGCTCTAATGTATGTGACACACACACACACACACACACACACACACACACACACACACACTGTACATCCAGAGAACCAGTATCTTTAAAGGAGCAGCACCAGAGTTTCCAGAGTGTTTAACCACTAACCACATGTGTCTGCAGGTACGACGACAGCAAAGGTTTCTGGTGTCAGCGGGTGGAGGGGGGTCGAGCCAAATGTCTGGGGAAGAGTAAAGGCAGGAAGTATCCAGAGATGAGTTCTGAGGTACGGCTACTCTGTCTGAAACATTAGTCCAATCATTCTGTGAAATGTCTTCTTTTTTTTCTTCTTTTTTTTTACATAATCTGTTTATTGGTATTTTCAAATGGAACAAATAAACATTATAGTAACATTGGTCAATGGAATAATGATAAAGCAACAGAGCTCTGTGGTAGGCAAGATAAAAACAGATCCAAAAAAGAACCAAGAGAGAACAAATAGTACAAACTGAAGAACAAACCCCAAGACAGAGACTAAAGACAAGAAATTGCTTTAAAGGGACATTGTGTAACTTCTCCTGTTATCTATTCACGAAAATCGATTATTTGGTTCAAAAGTCTGTTTTTCATTAATCAGTAATCCCCCCCATCAACAAAGTGAAGTGTTCCTTTCAGCTCTGAATCAGCCGTTCATATCATTCATATCTCCATGGAGCGGGTAAGCTCGGTGCTGGCTGCCATGTCGTGTCGCCATGTTTTTACGTTCAGTGGCAGCGTGACGGTAGGAAACCACGGAAACTCAGCGGAGACACCGGAGCTGTCGGCTCAGGTGGAGGTGGCGTCTGTGAAAAGTCACCGTGGTAACGCAGTGAGGAGGAATGGAGCGTTACACTGATGCTGCATTCACCTGCAGTCGGGCAGACGGCCGTCGGTAACAAAGCAGATGTCATTTTAGTCACAGAAGTCCAGAGAAAGACGGTAAAACGTGGGTCAGGTAAACAATACCACATCGCCATGACAACATATTGTCAGGTGTATTGTTTTGCCTCGTGCTGATGGAACACTTGTTTACATAGAGGCTTGTTTACGCCGTTACGTGCAGCGGCTGTCGTCCGTCTGCCGTCTGCCCAATTTCAGGTGAATGCAGAGTGAAAAATATGATTGAGTTGCTTGCGATATACAACCGGCGCTAGATGGGAGGAATTCCTACACAATGTCCCTTAAAAAAATATTAACCTTGATTATTACATACTGTGACTCTGTTGTTTTTACTGTTTGATAGTTGTTGCTTATCTACCTGATCTCAGTCATAGATGATCAGCAGGTTCACATTCTCCTGATCTCTGACCTCTCTCTCTCTCTCACACACAGTCTCGTGCCTTTCTGACGGAGTACTACCGCGAGCACAACATGGAGCTGCTGCGCCTGCTGAACCGGCTGGGCCAACCGCTGCCGTCCTGGCTCCGCCAAGAGCTGCAGAGCAGCAGCTGGAGCTGAGGCCGGCGGCGGCGGCGGCGAGCCGGGCCGACGGGACTGGACACTTGTAGATGACGAGCCCAGCACTCGGCTGTGGATTAGACTCGGGACTATCTAATCTGGAAAAAAAAAAACCCCAACGGCGGTACCACACTAAAAAGAGCTGATGTTACCGGTGCTCCCGTTCCATGGCAACAAGAAGACGGCATGAGACGTTAGTGACGGCGCTGGAGACAGGAACCGGCTGCAACGCTCCCTGACTTGTTGCCTCCTGCGAGCACTGGGCAGCCTCAACTGGTGTGTGTGTATGTGTGTGTGTGGGAGGAGGTGGGGAGTGCGTATGTATATGTGTGTGTGGGGGGGGGCACCATCAGTTTGCTGTGGATCCAGATCCAGAGGGACTGGGTGAGCAGCAGGTGTGAGACCGCCTTAACGTGTGAGGAGACAAACTCATAGGAAGACGATGGAGTGTGTGACAGGACACGGGACTAACATGCACACACACACTCACACACGTCTCGTCTCTCCACCAGAATGATTGTAAAGTCTATTTTCAAAAGCAATTGTATATGTTAGGTTGTTTTTTTGTCGTTTTTTTGTTTTTTTCAGGGGGAGGGGGGGTCAGAATGAGCAGCAGACAGTCCACACACAGTTCTCTGTTACAAACACACACACACACACACACACACAGGTAGGGCCAGCAGTCAGGCTGCTGCTGCTTCAGCGTTTATCCTCAGTCTGTTCAGCGCACACACACACACACACACACACACACACACACACACACACAGACTTTTTAAAGCGGATGGAGTTGATGTGATGAGGTCACCGTGGTGATCATGTGCAGATTGGCTCCAGACTGTTCCCACAGCAACATCCTGTCAGCCAGCAGCTCGCTACACTTCCTCTCCTCCTGTTCTCCGCAGGAGCCTTGGTCTCCCTCCATCCTCCTCTCATCTCCCATCCAGGCTCAGAGGAACCAGCGGTTCCCTGTTCTCCTGCAGCTGTGTCCATGTTACATTCAGAAAACTGTTATTTTAAGGTGGCGGCCGGAGTCGTGTCCCGTCAAAGCGCTGCTGAGGCTCATGGGTATTGTAGTGTAGAGTCATCGTACACACAAGGCAGAGACAACGTTGTTCTTTACAGCTGTCGCTGCCTGTGTGCTTTGAATTTTCCACGAGACTCGTGTGTTTTTAGTGATGAGAACTAGATTAAAAGTTCAGCTGTTTAATTTCTTTTATTTAATCATCACTCAAAAAGTGTTTGCACCGTTTTAATAGTGATCCGTAGTGAAGCAGCAGTCGACACAACGCCATCATGAGGCACAAACCTGGACCGGAGCTATTTGGGTAGAGCTGCACCCTGGGTAAAGAACCCCCCCACCCCCTCCAACACAGATCAGATAAACCAAAACACATACATACACACACACTCTTCTCTGTGCAAGGAGAGGAACACAGGAATGTGAGAGGACAAGAGGACAGAGGACAGACGCGAGAGCCGTACGGAGACTGATCAGAAGCTGCTGTCTTGTTGTTTTCTGTTTGTTTTGTATAAATGTCAAAAAGGCCAACACTGTATCATCTCTAATAAACACATAGAGAGGTTGGACACCTTGGTGCTGCCTCCTTCTTACCTCACTGCCCTCATCTTACTGTAGCTGTGTCAATGTTCTCTGTAGTCATGACAGTGTGGAGGCTTTCAGCTCACTGACCACTCAACAACTTTAAAGGAGACATATTCTGCCCCTTTTCCACATGGATAATTACTGTTTTTTACAATCTGGACCTTATTTCTAGCATAAAACACGATCATTTACTCACCCAGATAACACCAAAGTTATCTGGGTGAGTAAATGATCGTATTTTATGCTAGAAATTAGGTCCAGGTTGTAAAAAACAGTAATTATCCTTTAAAATAGTTCCCAGTAGGGATGCACATGATTAACCGTTTACCGATAACAAGAACTTTGACCAATTAATACTATTAGTTAATTTTTTTTTATTAGCTCCTTATGTCGTCAACTCATGAAGGCGCGTGGACACTTGGAAGTCTGTATGTTCTGCACGTGTCAGTCATATTTCGTAGCAAAAAGTTGCACAGGAGGACAGACAGTCTGCCAGTTATGTGGAGCAATCCATGTGAGGGAAGGTCAGACCATACATGTAGCCCACAGGGACGTATGATGTGCATCATCTGCTAAAAATAAAATAAAAAAAGGTAGTCGCTGCGGTTTCCAGCCGGTTCACCTGCAGCTCCACAGAGGAGCTCTGCTGTTCCTCTCTCTTCAGCCTGCTGTTTGGCCGCGCTTTGTATAAACACAGTTTAACATTGGAGGATCTGACTTCCATCTGAAACTGAGCACCGTGGATCTGGTCAGCTGTTGCAGCGCATGTGTGTATTTTATAACAACAAAGAAAAGAAAACCATCAGTGATCGGTCAACGGTTAATAATTGGTTAAAGAGCATCAGTTATCAGTCATAAAACAAATTCAAAATGTGCATCCCTAGTTCCCAGGTGTCTTAAAGACATGTCTGTGACATGCTTCGGTCAAAATCCCCCAAGGATCAAACATCACAGCTCTTTTCATCCTCTCTAAACAGCCCTGTTCAGAACAGCTGGTTTCAGTGTCTGTCCCTTTATATGCAAATGAGCCACGGCTTGCCCCGCCCCTTCTACTGGTACCAGGTAGGGGTGGGATTATGCAAATTTGAAAATTTGTCAATTCTCACATTTTGGGGCCAGGAAGACAAACACCCAAATATTCAAAAATTTATATTTCCATAATATGTCCCTTTTAAAATGTTGAAATTGCATGTGTGCCGGCGACAGTCAGAGACGGTGTGTGTTTTCAGAACGTTAGGGTCTTTCTCATTCTCCTCAACGTGATATCTCAGTGTCCATGTGGATGAATTGATTAGAATTAGAAGGTCAAAGGTCACTTTTGCCCATTATGACTAGAGAGAGAGCACAGATCCTAATGCTCAGATGTAACAAATCAGTGCCTTGCTGAAGTATTCATTCCCCTTGAACTTTCCCACATTTTGTCACATTACAACCACATACAAATTTATTTTATTGAGATTTTATGTGATAGACCAACACAAAGTAGCACATATTTATGAAGTGGAAGCAAAATTATACATGGTGTTGAAGATTTTTTACAAATCAAAGACTAAAATGTAACTTTTTGGCCTCCATGTAATAAACCTAACACTGCACATGAACCTGAACACACCACTGTGAACCATGGTGGTGGCAGCATCAGGCTGTGGGGGCTTTTCTTCAGCAGGGACAGGGAAGCTGCTTGGTAAACTAAACTACTAAATCCAGGACAATCCTGGAAAAGCTGTTAGAGGCAGAAAAAGACTGAAACTGGAACGGACTAGGACAACCACCCTAAACATCCAGCCACAGCTACAATGGACTGGTTTACATCAAAGCATATCCATGTGTTAGAACGGCCCAGTCAAAGTCCAGACCTCAATCCTACTGAGAATCTGTGGCAAGACTTGAAAACTGTTGTTCACAGACTCTCTCCATCCAATCTGACTCAACTGGAGCTGTTCTGTAAAGAAGAATGGACAAAAACTGCAGCTGTAGATGTGCAAAGCTGCTAGAGACAAACCCCAGAAGTCTTGGAGCTGTAACTGCAGTGAAAGGTGGTTCAACAAAGTACTGACTAATACTCATACTACATATTCACGCCACACTTTTTTTTTTACATTTTTATTTGTAAAAAAAAATCTTGAACACCATGTATCATTTTCCTTCCACCTCACAATTATGCACTACTTTGTGTTGGTCTATCACATTAAATCCCAATAAAACACATTCAAGTTTGTGGTTGTAACGTGACTTTTGCAAGGCACTATACTTTAGTTAAAGCACCTGATTTTAAAATGCTTAAAATAAATAAAGGTCTATTGATTATTTATCACAAGGTTGTGTTGTTCCACACACAGATACATTGCACTGCAAAAACTCAAAATCTTAACAAGAATATTTGTCTTTTTTTTAGTCAAAATGTCTCATTTCAAAACTAATCTCATTATACTTAAACACTTGATATACTTGATAGTGGAGCAAGTTTTTCTTTCTTATTACAAGCACGAAAAACTTGCTTTCACTGGCAGATTTTCCTACTTATTTCAAATTAAAATTTGTTTGAAACAAGTGAAAATGATCTAAAAACAAGTTAATTTTTACATGATGAGTCTTATTTTAAGAAGAAAGAGATTAGTTTTGACTAGAAATGAGACATTTTGACAGGAAATAAGACAAATATTCTTGGAAAGATTTTGAGTTTCTGCACTGAACAGAAGCCTGAACACTGAGACCAGTTCACCGACAGCTGGGAGAGGGTGTGAAGAAGCAGCTGTAAAAAAAAAAAGAAGACGTCATAACTCGTGCTCATCCTCTGTGTCTTCATCTTTATCTTTTCACTGCGGCTGTTACTTAACTTCTTGGCATGTACGAAACTGATCCGAGAGCAGCTTAACAGCTCTGCAGTCGGCTGAATGCCACAGCGAGGGGGAGAGAGATGGTCACTGTTGATGGAGCTGTGACGGCGACGCAAGGAGTGTGACACACACACAGCAGTGATGGCAGCTCTGTGGAAGGATCAGCTGTTCACAAAAGGCAAGGCAATTTTATTTGTATAGCCCGTTTTTACAAACCGTTTGTCTCAAAGGGCTTTACATGGCATCATAACAACATCCTCTGTCCTTAGACCCTCACATCGACGGAGGAAAAACTCCATGGAAAACCCTTTTAACAGGGAAATACTTCAAATACATGAAATGCAAGTAACACAGAGAAACACACACACGCACACAGAGTTGCTCCAAGAAAATCTTGGCTTTAATCTGTGCACAGCTGTCATCCCCCCTCCACCCCCACCCCTCATCCACCCAACACACACACACTCAGAGACAATAAGATGATTTCTTTAGATCCCTGCACTGACACACACTTGCAGCACCGTCCAGCTCTAATCTCTGCTGGTGTCACCGGGGTCAGGAATCGTGTTTCCAGGATAATTCGGTGACAAGTGTTTGGAGCGTCAGTGCAGCGACCAGCAAAGCCAGTGAGATCCAGCACATCATGAGAAGTGGTGGATGATGTCATAGGATGCAGTCCACACTGAGGCCTCCAAGACTCTCAGCATCAGTATTCATCTGAACACTAACCAGTGCAGTAGACTTTTTTTTATAAATGGACAAGACAGGAAATCAACCTTTAGTTGGTTGAATAATAGTGTTTTTGTAGAACATGTAAGATTTTATCATTAAAAATACCAGAGTGAAAATGAATCATAACCAGTGTAAGTGAGTTATGGCAAAAAAAAACAAAAAAAACAAACCCAGACAGTGATGGTAAGCCGCTCAGACTGAGCTGCTGTACTGATCCCCCCAACTCCCAGCCAATCCAAGCACAGGGAAAGTGACCTGGTGAAATATAGGTTATATAAAAGTATAATATAGAGTATAAACCAAAGTATACACTCCCCCACTCGTTAGCCTATAAGTTAATTGCATAGTCCTCAATAAAATGTAAGGTTGTCATGCAAGGAGGACATTATCTGTAAAGACCAAACTGTTTCTGTACCAGTCTCTAAACTGCAGTGAATTGGACATTTTAACATGGGAGTCTATGGAGATTAACTCTCTGTTGGAGACTGACTCTAGTGGTCAGTGGAGGAACTGCAGAGGTTGATGCTTTACTTGAATCAGGCTCCAAAGGTGACTTCTGCAAAACTGACTTTACATCCTAAAAATCATATCCTTTCTCTCTCTCTCTCTCTCTCTCTGCTCAAATTCGAGAAAATGAGTGCGACCACTTCATCAAAGTAAAACACAGAAAACAATCGTCACCTGAGAGCTGTTATTAAAGGTGCGACATGTGAGTTTTTGCTACTGTAAGTTGAGTAGTTAGTTAGTTAGTTAGTTAGTGAAACCATGAACAGATGTCTCCTGTTGGTGAGCTCAGCAGCTTCACTCCTTTACCAGCAACACCTTTTTTTAAAGTATATTTTTGGGGCTATTTTGCCTTTATTGGGCATGACAGTTGAGAGAGAGACAGGAAATGGGAGGTAGAGAGGTGGGGAATGACATGCAGGATAGGGCCGCTCGGTGCAGGATTCAAACCGGGGCCGCCTGCAGTGAGGACTGTAGCCTCAACACATGGGGCGGCTGCTCTACCAACTGAGCTGTCACCGCCCCCACCCACCAGTAACACCTTTAACACCAACGTTAACGCTTCTTTTGCCTCTATCACTCCTTCTCTTATAGAAGTTAGCATGCTAACCAGTTAGCTCTGGCCCGTCCTCCCTATGGCATCACTTTGTGATAGCAGTCACTGTAAGTGTGCCTTAATGGAGCGCAGAGCCCGAAAAATTGTCTCAGATCCCACTCACCCTGCACACTCTGCCTTCCAGCTGCTCCCCTCTGGGAGACGCTATCATCCCCACTGCAATAAATATCCTGAACTCTGTACACTGAGGAACAAGCATGGCCCTACATAAGTTGTAATTGTATGTTTGTCTATGTTATATGTTTGGAACCTGTACCAATAAGCTGTACTGGAAGCAAATTCCACCAGCCTGGCTGTGTGGTCATTAAAAGAATCAATCAATCAATCAATCAATCAATCAATCAATCAATCAATCAATCAATCAATCAATCAATCAATCAATCAATCAATCAATCAATCAATCAATCAATCAATCAATCAATCAATCAATCAATCAATCGATTCTGCCCCCTTTCCACAAAATTAAAACAGTTCCCAGGTGTCTTAAAGACATGTCTTGACATGCTTCGGTCAAAATCCCCCAAGGCTCAAACATCACAGCTCTTTTCATCCTCTCAAAACAGCCCTGTTCAGAACGGCTGGTTTCAGTGTCTGTCCCTTTACAGTAAATGCAAATGAACCACTCACCCCGCCCCTTTTACCTGCACCAGTACTTACAGGTAGGGGTGGTATTATGCAAATTCCAAAACTAATCATCATTGGATGACAACTGAGGGAACAGCTCGTAAAACCACATGGATTTCAACCTCAGGAGCCTGAAAATTACATTTTTTGGGGGGGGTTTTGTGGTAATGAAAAGTGCTTCAGCCCCAACACACCCTCCCAACAGCTCTACTTCTTTAAAGGGACATATTATGGAAATACCACTTTTTTCGAAGGCTCTTTAAATTTTGATGTTTGTCTTACCTTCCAACTGCAAAAATGTAAGAATTGACATCTGTGATTTTCAGGCTCCTGAGGTTGAAATCCATGCGGTTTTACAAGCTGTTCCTTTAGCTGTCAGCCAATGATGTCATTAGTTTTTGAATTTGCATAATACCACCCCTACCTGTGAGTACCGAGAGGGCTGTTTTGAGCAGATGAAAAGAGAGCTGGGATGTTTGATCCTTGGGGTATTGTGACCGAATCATGTCACAGACATGTGTGTAAGACACATGGGAACTATTTTAATTTGTGGAAAAGGGGCAAAATATGTCTCCTTTAATGAAACCTTGTTCGGAGAAAACCCTCATATTGGCCTTGAAGCATTTTAAACAGTCAATGAACATGCTGTTTGCTGCTTTTCTTTTTAACCCTATCACATCATATATATGTGTTATCATCACACACCGTGGATTCACTGTCTTTTTAAACTTATTCTCTGGACTTGTGGCACCAGTGCGTCATCACCACGCTCTCCGGTGTCCTCCATGTTTGTCTGACGGTGTGTGGAACTGGAAAGCAGGAGGCTGGTGCGTGAAATTAGCTGCAGACGAGTCGACCACAAACACAAGCAGCTCCCAGCTGATTTGTTTTGGCTGTCTGTTGTGTCATTGCTGCCTGAAAACACACACACAGAGATACACACACACACATACAGGCCCACTG
Source organism: Trachurus trachurus (assembly GCF_905171665.1). Classification (NCBI taxonomy): domain Eukaryota; kingdom Metazoa; phylum Chordata; class Actinopteri; order Carangiformes; family Carangidae; genus Trachurus; species Trachurus trachurus. The sequence continues at coordinate 28,416,288 of NC_139906.1, read as the reverse complement.
AGTATTGCAGTTTCCATAGCAACAGTGATAGTGATGGAGAGTGGGCTGGTGTCGGTGGGAGGGTTGCAGGGAGGTTGAGCAAGTGAACGACAGTGTGTGAAATTAAAGCAGTAAGTGAGGTTAGAGTGGAGGTGTGTGCATGAGTGTGTGTGTGTGTTTGTGTGTGTCTGTGTGTGTGTGTGAAGGTATAAGAGTGGAGAAAGAAAGGAAACAGGAGGAGTTTCTTCATTTTTCCCTGGTGCACACATTCATTCATGCATCAGCCCCACTCCCCTCTTCCCAGGTGGAGGGACAATGACGCCGGCTGCCTGACTATCTCCTCTCATTATCATTCCCCCTCCCCCCTCCATCCGTCTCCCACTACAGCTGGATAAGCCAACCAACCACGAGCGGCTCGACTCTCCGCTCGCAGAACGGGAGGGATTTGAAGATTGCAATTCTCACATTTGCAATCAGACGTAGGAGAGAGGATTATCTCCAAGGTCTCCTCCATCTTGCGCACATCAGCCGGGGGGGAGGGAGAGAAGAGAAGAGGAGGCTGTGGAGGAGACATCTGAGGCAGGGAGAGGAGAGGAGAGAGAGGTCACCTGTGGATGAGAGGAGGAGGAGGAGGAGTGATGAAGGCTTTCTGAGGAAGTGCATCCATCACCCGACTGATCCGAGAGGGAGAGGACAGAGAGGGAGAGCGAGGCTGAGCGGCGAGCAGGGCACTGTGAGAGGTAAACCTTCACATCCTCCTTTCTCCTGAGGAACACTCATCTTGTGTGTGTGTGTGTGTTTAGCATGCAGGCATATTGTTGTGTTTGTATCCGTTTGTTGTGTTCAGAGGGTGTGAATGTGGCTGTGAGGAGGGTGGGCAGAGGGGGGAGGGGGGGGTGTGATGGGTTGAGCCCCACCTCCTGTGCTGCTAATTCAGGACCAAGAAGAGAAACTGAACGCTGTTTCCTTGAATGAGTCAGGAGCTGGAAAACGTATCACACCTGTTACCTGCTCAGTCCGAACCTGAACTCACATCTGACCAAACAAACAAACACACACACACACACACACACACACACACACACACACACACACACACACACACACACACACACACACACACACACACACACACACACACACACACAATCAGGCTGGAATTATGATAGGTCAATGTCTTTTAAATGGAGTTAGTACAATTCAGACTGTGTATGACGGGCTGAAGCGCCGACTTGTTGCCGTCTGAATCCTGTGACTCACTTCATGATGCTACGTCCTCATGATGTAATCTGGAGCCAGTCAGCTGTTCATGATGGTGGTTCATTTTGGAAAAGTTCACGTCTCTGAGTGAGACGATAGAAGACGAACACGTCTCTCATACCTGTGTGTGTGTGGACAGAGCTGGAGTCAGGATGTGTGTTTAGCTTAGCTGGGAGCAGGTGGTCCAAAGACACACCTACCAGCAGATCTACAGCTCTCTGATGAAGGCATTGTGTCTCGTTTGTGTAATGGTGTGACCCCACCCCCACCTCCACCCCCCACCCTCCAGACAAGCTGTCATTTTTACAGTGAGCTCTAGGGGTGTTGACAAGTGCCTCAGGATGTTATACATTTACAAGAATGACATCATAATGTGGACAGTCTGTTGATTAAAGACGCTGTCGAAAGCTGATTTCCTTCTTCTGTGAAGAAAGAAAACTGTTACATTATATGTGAGTTCACTTCTTCACACTGACAACCTCATACCAGGTTCATTTCCACATGCAGAAAACAAATTGTTGCACAAAAAATGCAACAGTTAGTTCCCTGAGCTGCTTTCTACCTGTGAGCAGCTCCGCTATTTTTATTTTGCATTGCATTATGGGAGTAAAGTGTGACTTTTTTTGTTGTTGTTGCATGTGACTGTGAGTGTCATATCAAACTATTATTAATAACCAGAATGAAGCAGAGGATGTGTGATGTATGACCTGGCTGTCAGTATGCTGTCACTTCAGTTTGTAGTCTGTCCACTGGGGGGAGCTGTAGTAACCTGACCAGCCATGTGAGATAAGAAGGACTTCAGATTTGTTTATGTTGATGCAAAAATGTGTTTATAAGCAGAAACATATGTTTTTAAGAGAGATTTAGTGGAAATCAAAAAGGAAAAATGTAACTGATGAACCAAACTAAGATCCTTGAGAATGCTGACACCTGCTGGTGACAACAGGGACTGAACCGTCAGTGGTGTCACTGTGGAGTGTCATCATCTCCTGTTCAGTGACTGGACCAGTCAGTCACAGGTGGACGGTTCAGTACCTGCTCTCACCAGCAGGTGTCACACACCTGCACACAGGTCTGTGTTGGAGAGACTCACTCACTCTGACGTTTGCCCACACACGTGTAGTAGTGATGTTCTGTAGCTTCATGATGCTTTTCCATCTCAGCTGATGTGGTAATTACATGGGGCATCATCAAACATTATTATTGATAAGTGATTAGAGTCAAGGCCGTAATTACCATATGCATTGGGGGACCCCCCTCCCTCCCAATATATAGCTAGCTGATTAAAAAATACAAATTAAAAATTTAAAAAGTATCCCATGTGTTTGCGAATTTACCGTTCTTTCTGGTCTATAGAGCGCACCTGAGTATAAGCCGCACCAGCTAAATTTTAAAAGAAAATTCATATATAGGCCGCTCGCTTTTCCACTGTTTTGGTTACGTTCCTTTCGCCCATGTGCATTTGTTTAAAATAAAAAACAAAATCAATAAATGGAGCGGCTGATAACGTTACACAATGTTACGACATGTGTGTTTGTGTAGTCGTAACCATCATAAACAAAAGATTACGGGTTACGGAGCGCGTTTGTGTTGCGGTGTGCAGAGACGAGAGCTGGGACACCGGGGCGGGCCTAAAATGTAGCGGCTTATAGGCCGGAAAGTACGGTATATATAGCTACAGTATATAGAAAGAGATAGATTTGGTCCCCCCCCAATGTTGACTACGTGGTTACGGCCTTGATTAGAGTCCAGTTATTGCCAAGTTATTTTTAGCGTATAAGGAATTTGTTGTGGTGTTTATTTAAACACACAGTTTTATGTCATCTTAAAGGTCTTCCATGGCAGAGGCCAGGCATCCTGAGTTGGAGCTGAACCAGAGGGTGGGGGGTGTTTCCCTGGAGTCAACCCTCTGTGGTCAGTTCCTCTGTGACACCTCCCAGAGCCCCACCCAGGCTGTGGGACCAGCAGCACCGGCTGCAGGGCCAGCTCCCTCCTGCCAGGAGGAGCCGATGGAGGCCACCATCCAGATCTGCACCGCATCTCCTCCCGGCAGAGAAGCCAACTGCAGCGGTCTGAGGGTGAGCAGAGCGCCTGGTGGTGAACAAGAACAAAGTCCGTCTAAACACTGTGTGCCCCCCAGGGTGTCGAGCCGCCCTCAAAGCCTGGTTGAGACGTCTGCGCCCCTGCACCACAGCGTGATCGTCACCGGCAGTCCTAACCCTCAGGCTGGCAGGACACTAGCGGTGGCAGTGGCCTCTCTGCCTGTTCACAGGAGTCACTCAGACTCACTACCCCCCCACGCTCCAGACAGCCAGGCCTGTGGCCTTGTTTACCGCGGAGGGGGAGATCAGAGCATCCAAGTCTCTGACAGTCACTCCACGCTGGCCTGCAAGCAGCCCATGCTGCTGCAGCAGTGCAACATGGTCACCACCACCTGCAGGGGGGTGACCGGTGGAGAGGCCGCTGCACCGCAGCCGCACGCCGGGTGTGGGTGTGTATCGCCCCCCAGGGAGGGTGTTGAAGAGAAGGCCCGTCTTCTCCCCAAGTGTGACAAGGCCCTGTGTTACAGCTCTTACCTCCCTCATGCCAACTTTGAAGACACATTTGCGGCCTACTGCCACCCCCAGCCCATCCCCACCCCCTCCCAGCTGCAGCCCCGGCTGGAGCAGATCTGTGACCAGCAGCGTGCCACGGTGCTTCCCTCGGCGATGAACCACCTCACCCTGCCTCGCCTCATTTCCTCTGTCAGCGAGACGGGCCTGGATGCCAAACATCTGCTGCGCTGCTGCAACCTCAGCTGCTCCTGGGTCAGCTCGCTGCCTCCCGGCGGCGGCCCACAGTCCCAGAAGCACTTCGGCGGAGAGGGGTGCTGCTGCTGCGGCGGCAGCGGTGGTGGCCCCCCCATCAGCCGAGCCAGAACAACCACAACCACCAGGGACATGGGGACGATGACGGGCCGCAGGGAGCTGAGGGACGTCGGGGTGCAGACGGGACAGACCGTCTCGGCCCACGTCTTCCCTCAGATCTGCCTGGCGGAGGAGAGCCGGCGTGAGGCCCCCTCCTCCTCCTCCGGCCAGACCCCACCGCCCACGAACACTGACAAGAAACCAGGTGGTGCTCCTAAATCCCCGGTGAAGGAGGTGAAGTGGGACGCGGAGGGGATGACGTGGGAGGTGTACGGGGCCTCCGTGGACCCCGAGGAGCTGGGCCTGGCCATCCAGAAACACCTGGAGCTGCAGATCAAGGAGACGGCGAGCCGCGCCGCCAAGCTGTCCCGCCAGAACACCAACACCTCCCGGCAGAGCGGGAACACCAGCTGCCGCAGGAAGACCAGCAGAATGATGGGCTCCATCCGGACCTGGTGCACCCACACCACCACAGCCGTGGACTGACGCCGATGGACAGGGACAGAACCTGAACACTGTGTTTGTTGGGTAGCCAGGACGGCTGCTCAGAGCTTCGGCCTCAAACGTCCCCCCACCCGACTGATCAAAAGGACCGTGGAACAAGACAAAGAACAATCTGCATCAATGGAAACGCTTCACATCAAATGTCTCATTATTAAAGATTTGTGTTTTATGTCATCACTGAAGTTAAAAGAAAATGGCTGAGAAGAAGCTAATGCTAAGATAAAACTAATGACAGATTGATATTTGGATCAATAGCCTACATCCAGGATTGGACGTTGTTGCAGCTTTGCACTGCCAGTGTTGAGGAGGCTCCTCATGTGTAACTAACTACTGACAACAGCAGCACCTGTACAGTGTAAAGCAATCTGATACAACAGGCCTGCAATAAATACTATGAATGTGTAAGGGAGGGGGCGGGGCTAATGTAATCCAGTGATAAATGTTAATGTCAAATGTCAATACAGTGTTACCTCAAGTTAACCTGAACATTCTCCCTTGACCTGTGGTTCCCTGTCCCACACACACACACGCACACACATCCTTGTAAATCTATATTTGTGAGGACATGTCATTGACATAATGTATTCCCTAGCTAGCCCCTTACCCTAACCTTAACCATCCAAAACAAATGCCTAAACTTAACCATTACTCTAAACCTAATTATAACCTAACGTCTTAACCCAAGTCTTAACCCTCAAAATAGCCCTTTGAAAAAGTGAGGACCAGCCAAAATGTCCTCACTTCCCAAAAATGTCCTCAGTCTGTTGGTTAAAAACTCGTTCCGGTGACGGTCCTCACAAAGTAGCATGTACAAGAACACACACACACACACACACACACACACACACACACACACACACACACACACACACACACACACACACACACACACACACACACACACACACACACACACACACACACACACACACACCGCAGGTATGGTAGTTCATATGAGTGAGTGATAGGCACATCTACATGTGATATTATTATTATTATTAGTATTATTTAACAAACATGATTTTGAACTCAGCATCTTCATCATCCCAGTAAACAAGATTTTCTTTTGATAGTGTTGATGACATTAAAAGGACACGAGGCTCCAGATCTTCTCTTCTTCACTGCAGGCTCATGCCTGTGTGTTTATTCATAGCTGAGTGCTCAGTGATCATGGGACTCACAGGCCCTGGATCAGTGTGGGAACAGAGCGAACAGTGGGATTAGGTTTAGTTAATATTGGCTGTGCTGGTTTTTGAATATACAGTATGTAATATTCTTCAAGATATTATCCAGTTTAGTTATTTTATGTGTCAATCAAACTTTGCAATGTTCTATAGTTCTCAAAAAATCAAGAGAACTCCTCATGAAAGAATGTGTATCTATGTATTGAAGAGTGTCTGTGCTGCAGCTGCATGTGTGGCTGTGGTCAGTGGCTTCATGCAGTCTCTTGGGAAAGCTCATTAATAAATAATACATGGGATAAAATGTTTCAATTATATTTTCATTCTAAAGATAACGATTAAATATATACAGCAATGTTTCATTTATGTTATTTTCATTTTTTGTCAATTTATTTTTCTCTTACACTTCTCACTTCTTCCCTGCTGTGTTCCCAACTTTCCCTGTTATGCTTACGCCTATAATTTAGTCCCTATTAAACTAATTTAGCAAATTGTGTAATAATATATTCATATATAATTCCATTTCTGTCTAATTTTGTTTCTGATATCTCATATGTGCAATTTGCCATCATTAAGACTCCATAAAAGTAGAAGTGTTCGAGGAGGATTATTACAGTGAGAAAAAAACCAAAAGAAATCAGACCTGAACACTCTTTTAATTGTATTTGGTAACGCTTCAGCTCTGTAGAAATATTTAACTTCCAAACTAAACCTTTTGTGGGTCAAACAAATCCAGAATGCAGCAGTTAAATACAGATATTTCATTCTGTAAATGGTACCTCTGTGTTTTCCACAGAAAACGGTAGCCTACATGGATGACATAGATTATCATTTACTGTATACAGAAGCTGCGAATACTCAAAAATATATCCCTTTATCTCAAGATAACAGGGCTTTGTTTTCTTTTTTTGGGGATAATGGGATAAGTAGCCCTTTACCTAAATGATCTCAGTAATGACCTCGTTATGTGCAGATAACAGGGTATTTATTCTATTCTGTTGAGATTCTTCTATTTGGACAGGACAGAGCTCCATTATCTGGAGATAAAGGGTAAAAAGAATAATGGTGAATGATGGCCTCTCTTGGCTTCTGAACATTTGTTCGGAGTGTCAGTGTCAGTTACTCAGTCAATATCAGCGCCTGCAGCCTTGTGGTCGTTGTATGAAGCAGGAGTTGAAGCAGGTCCAGCTCTATCAGATTGCTTTTTTCTCAGTCTATAAAGTTAAAAATAAAGTGTTCTTTTTCTTATATAAACATAATGGTATTCTGTATCTCAGCAGCTACATGGCAGATGATCATGAACTGCTGTTACGTCCTGGTCCCCAGATCATGACTCATGAGTTTGGTCACAATTCCACCACATCTATCAAATTCGAGTGGATGGATCAACATTAACATTGGTAATGTTATTTTGTTTCAATGATATGGCTTCTAAACACTGTGTTTAGCTAAACATGAGCTAAGGTATTAGGGGATGTCTATCATATGAAGTGGAGCCCTGACCACTAATTCTAGTAGTAGCTACACATTGATAAGTGTTATATCAACAGGTTTTTAGTCAGGGGAGGGGGCATTTTGTTTCCAAGCTGACTGTCTGTCTGTTCTCAAATACTCACCTGGACTTAAAGATGAACTGATTAGACTGTGGTGACTAAAGGTCAAAGTCACATTGACTTCACATAACATGATTTTGGTCTAGTGAATGCAATAGCCTATCTCTAGAGCTCCTTAAAGAATATTTTCAAATTTGGTACAAACATGTATCTGCACACAGCTGATTACTTTTGGTGATCAGAGGTCAAAGGTTAAGGTCATCACTCCAAACTTTACACAGCAATTATGACAAAGTTAATCCTAGTGGTCAATATTTTATATGAGGCAATATTTAATGAGGGAAAACAGGGATGTAACCTGAAAGTATATGGTGGAGGCAGACATGAGGTGATTCTAGTTCTGAATCTGAAAACAACAGTTTGTGTGTGAGTCATACAGCAGTGACACTCAAAGTTAAAGTTCTTGTTCTTTGTTCTTGTTCTTTTTTTTAATGTGGTACACAGCAGTGACGTCCTACAACAGTCAGCTGCGGCCAATAATAGGAATATATTCACATTATGAGTGATATGTCATCATCCTCAGGGAACACCATAACTACACCTGTGGTACGGCTGTGATCTGCCACACTCTCCTCCAACACTTCAGTATTTAACAGAACACTGACTGCAGCCTGTAGGAAACACCTGCAGGGCTATAGTGCTGTTAGAACTGAAAGTTGTGTATGGTGAATTAAGCATTATAAAACGGAAAGGTGAAATCCGGCAATCTGATTGGCTGTTAACCGTGGTATATTGAGCATATACCACGGCTACTATTCTAAAACCTTATCACAGCGTAAGCTATCACTCCGCCTCAGGCACGTATGACTGGTATGAATGGAAGTTGTTGTCATGTATCCATGACAACGGATTGTTGCAGTCCGTAGCAACAGACAGCTGATGTTTTTACGATGTTAAATAACGGACTAAAGTAGTTGAATTCACATGTTTAAGGTTGACTTTCACCTCCGGAGAGGGTTAACAATGGTAGAGGGGACTGAGCAGTGACTTTCACCTGAAAAAATGCAGAGGAAAAGACGAGCTGCAGAGCTAATTTGGAGCTAACGTCTGGAGAGGTGGGACTATTTTTTCACAGTGAGGCTATTTTATTGGATAATGTGTATTTCTGGTTGAATAAAACTACATGAAATTGATTGCGTATCCCTCTTTTATATTGCCTTTATTCGTAACCGTTTTATAAAAGCAATATATCACTCCAGTCCGTGGTATATGCTCATTATACCACTCCAAGGGGGTTGTCGTCCCTCCGCTTCGCGTCGGGCCGAACAACGCCCCTTAGCCGTGGTATAATGAGCATATACCACGGCCTGTCGTGATATATTGCTTAAATATTACCCGAGAGGGTGTGCTTTAACGTCATTTGAGCACGACGGTGATGCGGTCAGGACCGAGGCGCTTGCGCCGAGGTCCGCAAGCATCCCCGAAGTATGCGATTATACAACAATTACCAACAAAATAAAGCGTAGCCTATAATTAAATAAATATTCATGTTGATGGACATTTTGCTCTCAAAATTTAAAGTTTTTTGCGAGTGTGCTTCCCGTTTCCATGGAAATAAATGGGGTCTGACTAATAACTGAAACACAATCAGTCACGTCAGTAGACTCCTATGTGTAATGGAACCTAGTTCACCTCTACAGCAAATAGTCCGAACCTTAGTAACGACCTAGCAACAGAAATGATTTTCTAGTCCCAGATGAGTGAACTCTGAGCTGACGTTCATGTTTTAACGCGGTCTCGGATTTTCCCGAACTAAATCAATACTGCACAAACTCGCCCAAGTTATAACAAAGATGCCGTTTTTTTCCTTTCACATATGTAGCTTCTACAACCGCAAACTCTACATGTAAATGAAGTTATAGCGCCGTGTCGCCGACACAGCTGATAGAGAAAGCCAAACGATTACTCCAGATTATTTAAAAGCCCAATCTGGCGCAAGCAAGAGAGAGGGAGAGAGAGAAACATACAGGTAATCACCTCCGTTTTATCCAATGAAATATTCTGCTCCAGGCCATATTTTAAAAAACATATTCACCGCGATCACAACTCTCCGACTTTGTAACGTTATGGGAGGGAGACAATCCTCTCGGCTGTAACGGGGAAGTTTACAATATATTAACAAAAAATAAAATAAAATAATTGTTCTATAAATGTGACTTTGGCAGCTGACAGGAACAACCTACAGGAGGTCAATGTAATTTGTGATTTATTTTCACGAGTAATAAATTACGTTTCTGAAAATAAAAAGGGGGAAAAATCCATGTTGCCATGGAGATGTATAAACAACATGACATGGCGAAGTAATATTTTCAGTGATAAGTCAGCCGTGCTGTAATGCTGATTTGAGCACGTTCTAAATGTCTTATTGACCAATCAGATTGCTTGGTCGGAACTACTTGTTGTATAATCCTGCATTCTTCACTGACAAACATAAAAGCTTCATATTTGTAATTCATACAATAACCACTTCCTTCCGTAATTAGCCTAATTGTCACATGACTCTGTGATGTTATACGGCATGTATGAGCTTATTGAAGGACCTTAGACATCCGTTATTCAGATATTAAACAAGTCTAACTCTAAGTTTTTGTCATGCTTTGAACGTGGATGTGCAAGAATTCGTGCATGGTGCCTTGACAGGTGGCGGTCACAGATTCATACACAGAATTAAACATTTAGAATGAAGCTTGTTGTTTATCAAAACGTTAGAGAACAGGTCTCATATAGCCTAGAGTTTTTATTCTATATTATGAAGTTTAGGCTACTGTAGGCCACATAGGCTACTATTTGATTCCAGTGTAGGCGCTATATCAATAATTCTCCTAGGCAATATCAATGTGGTATTTTTTCCTATTTTATCTTTTCAATACATTGAAAGTGACAACTGCACCTACTTTATAACTTTTTTTGACTCGATACAGTGGTGATGATGCAGTACGAGCGTGTCCGGAAGTGTGGGCGGAGCTAAGTCTACATGACAAAATGGCGACGACCATGAGTAACGTGGATGAGATACGGAATCGAGTAATACTCGGGGAATTTGGCATCAAGAATGTAAGTTTGAGTTTAAATGTTCAACTGTTTATTACGTTGTTGTCTAGTTGTGACGTTCACGTGTCTCTCTGCGGTTACACTGACCCGCACGTGCTCGTCAACTCGCGTGAAACCTGCACGCGCTATAACGTTACCTGTGTTGGACACGAGCTAAGTTAACGCTATCTGACTGCAGATAGTCAGGTTAATGTAGGAATAATGTGACAGTCATTACGTCTGTCTGCGTGACTGTGATACTAAACCCTGAGCACACACACTGACCAGTCCCAGTATGTCCAGGGTTCATGTGGACACTGAGGAGGACTGGAGTTCCTCCCCGGGAAACTTTGACTGTTACACATGTTTTCCTGCACTCTGGTTCTGTTTGTGCGTCCGTTTCTGCTTGTATTCTTCGGTTTATAGTAAAATGAAGCAACATCACACGAGAGGGAGTGATGTTGTACTCTCTATATGTGTGCGCGCCTTTATTTCCCTACGCCAACAGAAATAGTCCTGCAACTGGACTGGTACTGGTACACACAAGTCTCTACGTAACTAGCTTCGTAGTTGCTCTTCTCTCGTGTGGAAGTGGGCAGGTGTCAGTGAACGCACCTGGGGGTGTGCTCTGAAATACACAGGCTTCACTCTCTTCCCCTCCATCCTCTCGTGACGACCGTTAAGATGTTACTTCTGGACAGATGTTTAATGGTTATAGAACACCTGTACAGCGCAGTGATACCTGGTGTTAAAAGGCTCAGTGTTGTAGCTACTCAAACTAACTGAGACCATCTAATCATTTGGACACCAGTTGTGATTGAAAATGCCCTTTTTTTCTGGTGCACTGCGGACATTCATGTTGTCCCCAGGCCTGGAAAAGGAAAACACTTCTTTTTTTTTTATAAAGTTAAGAATTATTGAAAGCTGATGGGCATTGGTCACCCACTAAGATTAAACAGCTATCCCATTTGATGTCATTTGATTATACCAGTCCAGTACTAATAATAGATTAGATTCCTTTGATAATTGCAAATCTTGAGGATGATCAATAATCTTAATTAGGGAAGGTTTCTTCTACTAAGTGCACCTTTTTTCAGTGTTATTTGTAATTATGTCATTCTTGTTGAAAAGTAGACAAGAGGTCTACTATTCTATTCTATTCTTATGATTGTTTGTTGTTGTTTAGGTCCATACAACAGATTACCCTGGAAACTACCCTGGCTACGATGACACTTGGAATATGGAAAAATTTCAAAAGGTATTTTTTTGTTAGTGTGTGTGTGTGTGTGTGTGTGTGTGTGTGTGTGTGTGTGTGTGTGTGTGTGTGTGTGTGTGTGTGTGTGTGTGTGTGTGTGTGTGTGTGTGTGTGTGTGTGTGTGTGTGGCCACACTCACACACTTCACTTAAACTTTGTCATGTCCTTATGTGGGTTGAGCACATATGTCATTGACGTCCTCACTAGTTCCAGGCCGTATTCTCTGTCTTCATGAGGACATTAGTTAAGAAGTATTTATCCTTTAGAAATGTAATTTTTTACAGATTAAACCTGGAAAAACTGAAGTATTTCATATTTCCAAAAGAAATAAAGAGTCTACCATTTATCAGAGAGTGAACACTGAATGAAACGGATGTATGTTGTGAGTTGACAGAATGATAATGTTTCTTATTAAGTGAAACTGTCTGTTTGCAGAGCTTCAGAATCGACATGGTCAGTCTGGATGAGAGCACCATGGAGTTTGACATGGTGGGGATAGACGCAGCCATCGCCAACGCCTTCAGAAGGATCTTACTGGCAGAGGTGGGATTCCCATTTTAATCATGTTGGGTCATTCAGTGGCTTCTAAGGACACAAACACAGGTCAATTTGACCACTCATAAGCTTGATACATACAGATGATCAAACTCTGTTTATACCTGGGTGGTTGATCCAGCCATGCAAACCTGGATACATCATGGAGAGAAGTTTAATCACACTCTGACTTAACAGCTCTGACTGTGATTACCTGGTTTTAGTTTCAGTTAATCCTCTGATGTGATGGATGTATTTGGATACTTGCAACATAGTACTGGGGATTGTTTGGTGTCATTGTTGTCTTGGTGGTTTGGGAAATTTTAATATTCAAAACTGACCTTTGCAGTTACATTGTATCATTCTATTTACATCAAAAATACATTTGTAGACCAGGAAAATACACTGGATTATGACAGACAGAAGGCCATGTAAAATTAGATCATGAGATATAAAAAAAAACAAATCTGTCCTCCTATGAGGCAGAGTGGGGGGGGGGTCTTAAAGTCTTAAAGGGATAGTTCAACATTTTGGCAAATTGGCCCATGGCTAATGGCTAATGGAATTTGTTGGTTTCCCTCATCAAAATCATCAAATACACAATCCAAAAAAAACACTCTGGTGGACAAGTTGTGACCTGCACATTCACCACGCGACGAGATAATACATGCGTGTTTCCATCGGGGGCAGTTTTTCGGTAAGCAGTCTCATTACATTCATAACATTCCGTTATTATCTCACAGCGTGGTGAATGTCCAGGTCACAATTTGTCAACGAGAGCGTTTTGGAGTCGTTGGATTGTGTATTTGATGAGTTTGATGAGGGAAACCAAGAAGCCTCCGTAGCATAGCTCTGAGCAGCTGGCGGCTCTGCTCCGCTGTTCTAAAAATAGCTTGCACCGACAATTAAAGCAAGATAATGAACCTACTCCTAAAACCAATTTGCCAAAATGTTGAACTATCCCTTTAAAGTGTGGCACTCGGTGACCAGTCAACATCCTGATGTCCTCAATCAAAGCCACCTGGAAACAAGTGTGGTTCAATGTATTTTCCTTGATTATTGTACTTTTTCCTCTATGTTCCCTTTCCCTCCGTACTGTCATTAGTGTCTCATCCAAACACCTGTGAATGTTTTTTTTTTGTTTTTTTTTATATATAAAGCTGAATCTGAAGAAACTGAAATTTGGTGCATCTGTATTTCCAAAATAAAGTTCTAGATTTTAATGTTCTTTGCATTGTTTCTGCTTGCAGGTGCCGACCATGGCTATAGAGAAGGTGTTCATCTATAACAACACTTCCATAGTCCAGGATGAAGTCCTGGCCCACAGACTGGGTCTCATCCCCATCAAAGCTGACCCCCGTCTGTTTGAGTACAGGAGCACAGGTACAATAACACCATGAAACACTCTAACCACAGCAGTCCACACAGCTGCCAGTGTACTGTGCTGTACGAACGACTGATGAGTGGGTGTGGGCTTGGACAGCGTTTCATTGAGTCATCATTCAGTAATAAATCTGTAGAATCACACCAGGTTAAATGGAAATCTATTTTTATTTTCAGTATAATTTGTGCTGATGAGCTGTGGCTCTGACCTGAAACTGAGCTGAACAACAGAAGATATGAAAATACTGATTTCATATTTTTGTCATATTTGTCTTCCCTCAGATAATTAGTACCAGAGGCCTTTTATTAATGAAGTGAAATCATTCTGATATGATAAGCCTGAAGGTTTATGTGATAAAGCTGCTCGTGCACTTGTGATCATACAGTGATATAAGAGAGTAGTAGTACAACTTCATACCTAATTTTCAAAAAGATGATTTCTCAATGCCTGTGCAGCAAACACTTCCTCTTTCCTCCCCCACCAGTCATCAAAAGCAGAAACATTTTACAAAAATTCCAGACAGTTGTCATGTTAACATATTCACGCTGACATTAGTGATAATTGTGCAAGAGAGTAAGATGTCAGAAACAGTCTCTGTGGGTTTAGAGTCCATATCCTCATCCAGACCAATTCAGAATGGTTAAACACTTAAACTGCCAGTTCTGCCACAGCACATTATATCCACTGTACTGTACAGAACACAAATACAACACTCTGTAAATAAAAATAAAAAAAGTTAAAAAGCAACCAACGCTGTCAATTTTCATAGTCGAATCTTAGACAGAGTTGTTTTTGAGGCAAATGCGTAACCAAAACTACATTTCTGACATGGCTGCTGGGCGGAGTGATTTCAAAGGCAAGTAGTTCTGAGTATTTGCTTCATGTGTCGTAATGTTACATAATTATACGTTATTATCTCATAGTGTGGTGAATGTGCAGGTCACAACTTCTCCACCAGAGCGTTTTGAAGTTGTTGGATTGTGTATAAGTTTGATGAGGGAAACGTGGAAATACTGTCCGTGCGCTAGTGATGCGCGGGCTGACCCGTAGCCCGCGCCCGCGGGGCGGGGCGGGGCGGTGCGGGTCAAGAAATCTTTACTTTATTTGCGACGATGAAGTCCAGAGTGTGTTATCAGGGCCGCGCTGATGTTGACGGGAAAGCCGGCGGAGGTGTGAGGGAACCGGATGAGACGGCGGCTGGGCGCATCAGCAGAGCGGGGTTGGTTTCACTGAGAGCAGGGACCGGGGAGGACGAGAGGCGGCGGCCGCCGCGGCTGCTGCACGCTGCACTGTGACTCTCCCACTCCTCATGAGCTCCACAGTCCACACTGACAAGCTACCGGCAACACAGCACCTCTGTCTGCCCTTTCAAAGTAAAAAAGGCCGCTGTCTGACGTTTAATAGCAGCGGGGCGGGTCGGGGCGGGTTGTGAAAGTAGATGCGGTGGTGCGGGGCGGGCTGGGGCGGGTCAGAATACTTCATAGATGCGGGACCCGCGGGTTGGAAAAAAACCCGGCCCGCGCATCACTACCGTGCGCCTCCGTTGCGTTAACTGAGCAGCTCGCGTCTCTGCCCCACTGATCTAAAAACAGCTTGCACCGACAATTAAAGGTAATGAACATACTCCAAAAACTATAGGGATTATGACAATAGGCAAATTGGCCAAAATGTTGAAATATCCCTTTAAGGCATTACATGTACGTGTGTATAAAATCTGCTCTATCTGCTCTGTCTATTCCAGGTGAGGAGTGTACGGAGGAGGAAGGATCAGAAATAGACACAATTCAGCTGCAGCTGAAGATTAAATGCAGCAGGAACCCCAGAGCCAGCAAAGACTCCTCTGACCCACGAGAGCTGTATCTGAACCACATGGGTAGGTTTCTTCTGTCTGACTCTGCAGCAGGGTTGAACTGTATTCTGATACTATGACAGTGTTTTTAAAGGGATACGCCAACTTTTTTTTTTTCGTGTCTTGCCTCACTCCCAAGTCCATGACCAGAAGATAGACACCATCCTTTCGACTGTGCGTGTAGTAACAAGGGAGATACGGGCAGAGCTGGTGCACCGCTAATTAGCTTAGCTCAAACGCTGGAAGTGCATAGGTAGTGTTAGCCTGCCTCCTACCCGAGATGAAATCAGCAGTCAGAATCTGATTTCATTTTAGCTCTAAACTCTGCAAAAAGGGGGCTGCCGCTTCACCCGGCTGGCTCTCTGCCAAGGTGCTGGAGGTATCAAAAAGTGTCCAAACTGAAGGGAAAGATCTCCGCACACTTGGATCTATGCAATTTCACTTTATTAAAGGCTAAGCTTTCGGTCTCAGACGACCTTCATCAGAGCAATACACTGAAACAATGGACAGGCAGGTAGAACAACACACACACTCCCCAATCCAATCAGTGATATGCAATACACCTGTGTGCACCCTGGTGGTGGAAGCTCCACCTCTTGGGACTTGTAGTTTACAGGGTGAAACACAGTCAATTCATTTTTTCTTTAAACAATCTAGAAAAAACACATATACAAACATGAAACACCTATAAGAAAAAAAGGAAGAAGAAATAAAACCAGTACATTAATCGAGTGAAGAGCTATGAATAGGTATCAAGCTAAAAGCTATCATAAACCATAGTCTCTACATTCTAGAAAAATGTCTTGGATTACAACATAACATGCATATCGAAATCCTCGTTCCGGCCCATTGGTTGAAGTGTGTCTAGAGTATCTATCCAGAATAACTCCCGTTGGCATAACCTTCTATCCACATCTCCTCCTCTTGGCAATACAATGTGCTCAATGCCCTGAAATCGTAAAGAGGAGATAGGATGAGAAAATTCATTAAAGTGGCGGGCTACAGGATAGTTCACATCATTACGTCTGATGGAGCTCTTGTGCTCACTAATTCTTTGTTTTAACATGCGTGTGGTTTTACCTATATAGATCTTATCACAAGGGCATTTTAGTAAATAGATAACATTTTCTGTACTGCATGTGATAAAGCCTTTTTCAGAAAAACTTTTGCCCGATCTTGGATGTCTAAAATTAGGAGTTTTACATGTGTTGTGGCACTGAGCACAGTTGCCACATGGATAATTCCCATCTCTAAGTGGGGCCAAAAGTGTCTGTTTTGGATCTGGCTTAATGTTCGCCTAAACTCTGTAAATTTATCACTTTATCGACATTTCAAACATGTTTAGGTGATAAAGTAGCCGTTTAGATCAGCAGTGTGTCGTTAATTTGTCTAAATACCAGCTGTTTACAATTTTGTTCAGACGAATTCGGCGCTACTCAAGCTAGCTGTTGTGACCAACGCACTTCGCTGCAACAGTGTGTGTCTGCAGCTCTGTCTGTTTCTGCTCCTGCTGGTACAGAGGGCATGTCAGACATTTTTTTCCCTGTCAGACGCAGCTGCACCTCTTACAGCAGCACAACAGGTGCAAGTGTCCACGGCTTGTCGACAAAGACGATGGACAAAGAGAAATATGGCATCAATAAGCTCACAGAACCGCCAGTCAGGGCAGAGCTGGTCTGTAACAGATGGTTGAAACCCACACAGACCAACTTGGCAGAACATGCTGCTGACAGACACACTGACCTGGTTCAGGAGTTCAGAGAGCCAACCCCTTACCCTCTTACACATTTTGCCCAGCAGTACCTGTGCATTAGCCACAAGCTGCACCTCAGATCAACATTACGTTTCAAATTAATTATTTTACTCATAAACCCTGACAGGATGTATGGAACAGGGTTTCCGTTGTCCGGTAACTTTGACCAGTAAAATCTGCTGAAGTCCGGAATTTTCTAACCCCGCCGGTCAAAATGTCCGGTGAAAATATTCCCTCAGAGTCAGAGCACAATTAGAATTTTATTAAACAAACAAACAAAAACGAAATCAGAGATTTCAGCGACATCTACCCCGAGTGGAGAGAGGCTTCACTCTGCATAATTGCATCAAAACAGCACAGTGAAGTCACCTGGGGGAGAGCAAAGTCACACGACTGATGCACATTTCAAGCTGCGCGGAGACACTGCACACATTTGATTTTAAAACAGCTGCAGCACATTTCATACATGCAAAAATGCGTAAAAAGTAAAAGGAAAAAAAGAGAACTTGTCAAGGGATTTTTTTTCAGTTTGTTTGTAGAGTTTTTATTGCAAAGCAGCAGACATTTTATTATTATTATGTCAAGTTGCCAGCACGCCGCGTTATTATGAAATGAGCCAGTCCAAGATGTGTTTTATGTTTGCAAATTATTGTATCTGAGAATAGGCCTTCAGCTTCTTTATGTTCTATGAGCGCAGGCTTGTGCAATATTAATTTTAGAGTTTACGTGGTCAATTGACGGCATTAACAGTAAATTACGTCCGCCATTAATAGATTTTTTGACCAGCGCAACATCATTCCGATCAGTCATCTCCACATAGCGCTCTTTCTCCGTCATCGACACACACAGAGCAGCGCACACATGCATGACAGTCGTGCCCGGTAAAAACAAAACTCATACGGTCCACCCCCCCCTTCCCCGGACGTTACGATCGCGACCCCCGCCACAGTGTCCTGGCAATAAACCTGTGGGAAACACTGACCTGGCTGCATATCATTTATCATTTTAAGCTCAATAAATTCAGATCATATTTGACCGGAATTTCAAACATTTGTCTGGTAAATTGAAAACCTGCCGGTCACGTTGTCCGGTGCCATTTTTTTCTAGTGGAAACGCTGGTATGGAACTCCTCCTGTCGGGGTTTATTTCTCCATAACAACCTTCAAACTATGACGTCCACTGTTCTTCTGCTGTCCGTCATGGCGTTCATATTTCGTGTGAGTGGAATGTGGCATCACGTGCAAAGGGTCAGTTCAACAGTTGGTCTCATCAAGGCACTGATGTAAAGAGATCTCTAGTAATGCAGTGATTCCCCCCCCCTGTCCTGTGCCGTCTCACCTCAGTTTACTCCAAGGACATAAAGTGGGTCCCCCTCGGGAACCAAGCGGACGTGTTTGCAGACGCCAGCATCGGACCCGTCCACGACGACATCCTCATCGCCCAGCTACGACCGGGACAGGAGCTGGACATCACCATGCACTGTGTCAAAGGCATCGGTGAGTGTAGACGCTCTGATCTGGCCTATGTGTGTCTTTCAAAATCTGAA
Source organism: Trachurus trachurus (assembly GCF_905171665.1). NCBI lineage: Eukaryota > Metazoa > Chordata > Actinopteri > Carangiformes > Carangidae > Trachurus > Trachurus trachurus. Next base: position 28,397,494 of record NC_139906.1, on the reverse strand, counting down.
TATGTTCCTTTAACAGTCACCTTCACCAGTGAGTATTCTTCTAAGCCGTGCTCTCTGTTGTGCGTTCAGGGAAGGACCATGCCAAGTTCTCTCCAGTGGCCACAGCCAGTTACCGCCTGCTGCCAGAGATCACGCTGCTGGAGCCAGTGGAGGGGGAGAAGGCCGAGCGCTTGGAACGCTGCTTCTCACGAGGAGTCATCGGATTGGAAGATGTCGACGGTACGAAATCTCACCTGACTAATGTGTAATTTAACCCACGCTGTGTAGACGGCAGGATGAACGTCAGCATACAGTCCTGTAGCAGTGAGGAGCTGTGTGTCTATGAGGAGACTAGAGCTATTATCATGATAGAAATGCCAGTTGCTGAAATTTTAACTACGACGATAACTGCGGCCAATTACTGTGGTTATATTGACTAACATCTGTGTGACAGTCCCCTGGACGCAGGCACTGCAACAATGTGGGTTTATTAAAGGGATACTTCACCCAAAGTCGATAATTCACCAATTTTCTACTCACCGTCATTCCAAGGACGGGTTTGGAGAACTTTCAGACTCATCAAAACCATAGATATAGAAACATAGATGCCGCGTTCCATACTGCCGAACAGCGCCACCATGCGTCTGCTGGCCGCCATGTTGTGCAGGGCATAAGTTCTAAAGGACTGACGTTCTAAACGCTGTAACCATGGTTGTAACCCCAGATTTTGATTAAATCTATTCACAGGCGTCATTTACGCTGGGGACGTTAACTACATTATCCTAGAAGCAGCTGAAACAGTGCGCACGGCGCAGAGCTTCCTGTACGCCGGAGCCAACTCGCAACAATGTAGCTTCAATTAAGTAGTTCTCAGACTCTTTCTGTCATCTCCCGCTTTGGACAAAGAGGGATTTCAAGACGCACCACGGTGATATGCTTAATGTTTGGGTGCAACAAAGTCCCTATACAAAATCAACATCTAACCTGCATCTGTATCTGGTGCGCACTGCTGTTTCTCTCGCGCTTGCTCACTCGCTCACTCTTGATCCGCATATAAATTAATATTATATAAAAAATAAAAAAGGAAAACACACAGACACGCAAATTGAAATGACCAAACTGTAGTGTAGTCTATCAATTCAGTGACCTAGAGCTGTAGACCTGTAAATATTCCCAAATAAATTTAAATCAAACGCAACTGGACTTGGTTATTTTGTCTAGGAAGACGTTTCACCTCTCATCCAAGAGGCTTCATCAGTTCATGTACGCATCAGACTGATGAAGCCTCTTGTACCTGGACAAATGACCTGGACAAATGAGAATATTCACAGGCTTTGACGTTCTGTGTCCTGCACAATATGGCGGCCCCACTGACGTATCGCCAGATATAGAACGCGGCATCTACGTTTATATATCTATGATCAAAACACTTTTGGAGTTCCAGGGGGGGTCTGGCTGGCAACGGAATTTCATATAATGGCGGTGGTGGATAATGCTCACTTTTGAATCGTCCTAAATACACACTATGGAACATCCAAATACCTCTGTTCTCCAAACCCCTCCTTGGCATGACGGCGAGTAGAAAATTGTTTAATTATCGATTTTGGGTGAAGTATCCCTTTAAGCATCAGCCAAAGCAGTGGAAGAAAATGCTATTACTTCTCATTTCCGAAGCAAACCCAGTTCTGCTACTGGTCCCTGATGGCTCAGTGTGTGGGACATGTTGTTATTTTAATGTTTAACTTGAAAGGTTTCCTTAGTTCACGAAAGGTTATTAAATTTACAGCAATGAAAGAGATTATACTGCAGTGACCTTCTGTTTCCATGGAGACTGTTGATGTGCTGCCTGTAGCTAACCCATCATGACTTTAGGGAAGTGGGTAACATTAAAGAAGTGAACTTCTCTCTCTGCCTCCTGTTGTTTCAACAGGAACTGGTGAACTTGTTGCTGAGGTCTTTTATGCAACAGCTGAACAGACTATAAATGAAACCTACACACCAAAGTCAACATGTAATAGAGATCTTAAAGGGATAGTATCATTTTTTTTTAAAGTGGGGTTGTATGATCTACAAATAGCCCCTAAGTACTTTAACTGCAGTAGAAGACTCTCTGCACTCCTCCCGTTAGCAACGCCAGCCCATAGCCCTGCGCAGAGATTTACAACATACAGTGTTGTGAACAGACCCAAAGAAACGGCCTATTTTCGCAGCCTAAAAGAGGTTTTACATGGGGGAAAAAATCCACAGTTCCATTGTTCGCTATAATATAATTTTTTCCAGCCCTTCAAAGTGCAGGAAAAACACAGTTTTTATTTGGACCTAACCAACTCACGTATCCCTAAAGAAATCCCTAAAATTATATTATGGAACAATGGAACTGTGTATTTTTTTCATGTAAAACCTCTTTTAGGCCGCGAAAATAGGCCGTTTCTTTGGGTCTGTTCACAACACTGTATGTTGTAAATCTCTGGGCAGGGCTATGGGCTGGCGTTGCTAACGGGAGGAGTGCAGAGAGTCTTCTACTGCAATCAAAGTATTTAGGGGCTATTTGTAGATCATACAACCCCACTTTAAAAAAAAATGCTACTATCCCTTTAAGGCACCTGTTTATAATGTTTTTATGAAAACTGAACATTGACATTAATTAAACCTCAGTTATCAGTTTGTGCACACAAAGTTTTGACCTAAATAAATAAGATGCACATGGATGCAGTAAGTTAAGAAAAGTTTCATTGTGTTGGGAAAAAGATGGTCTATCTGTGGCTAAGAAAAATGTTAGACAATCAATATGTAAGATTTGGAAGAATCTATTGGTATAATTAGAATACAATATTCGTGGTTATGTTTCTGAGTGTACACCACCATTGAGAGTCTTTGGAGTCCTCCAGATCTACTCTTCTATGATGACCATGGGACAGAATAAACCCATAGAGGGGCTTTCTGCAGACCACAGCCTCGCTGCTAGTTGCCAGTTGTAAATGTGACCATCTGTCTCCTTGTGTCATCCACCTCAGGTGAAAAGGTTGCCAAAGTGGTGAACAGTCGTCTGGATACCTGCAGCAGGGAAGTCCTCCGACACGACGACCTGAAGGACCTGGTGAAACTCGGCAGAGTGCGAGATCACTTCATCTGTACGTTCATATACAATGTTTATGTGTACGATACATTCTGCTCTATAGACGGTGATCAGACAGCTCAACTTAAAGGGATAGTAGCATTTTTTTTTAAAGTGGGGTTGTATGATCTACAAATAGCCCCTAAGTTCTTTAATTGCAGTAGAAGACTCTCTGCACTGCTCTCTTTTAGGCCACGAAAATAGGCCGTTTCTTTGGGTCTGTTCACAACACTGTATGTTGTAAATCTCTGGGCAGGGCTATGGGCTTGCGTTGCTAACGGGAGGAGTGCAGAGAGTCTTCTACTGCAATTAAAGTACTTGGGGGCTATTTTGTAGATCATACTATATATACTATGCTACTATCCCTTTAAAGTATTCTGATATTTCATGTCTGACTTTTTACATTGGTTCTTTTTAAAAATGTCTGTTGTGCTGCTGATACAGGAGCCTGAATGTCTTTTAAACTGTGGATCTCTTTTCTCACAGTTACTGTGGAGTCGACTGGCATCCTTCCTCCAGAGGTCCTGGTCACAGACGCCATCAAAGTCCTTATGACCAAATGCCAGAGGTTTCTCAGTGAGCTGGACGCCCCGGACATGGAGTGACTTGACAACTGAGCCACCATAGAAAATATGGTGTTAAAATGTCACAGCCGGCTTATATTTATTATGTTCTCAGTTGAATGGCTCTAATGCTGCATTGATTTAAAAAAGAAAAAGAAAAACTATACAGTGTTTTGAGAAAGCAGATGTTGTTATGTTTGCTAGACTTCCTTGTTGTAAGTATTGTATATACTGCAGTCTGTAGTTTTTATACCACTCAGTTTTTGGTTAAAAAGCATGTTGAATAATAAAAAAAAAACATCCCCAATAATGTCCAGACATACTGTACAATTTTCTGTATGGATCTGTGATAACATAATAAAACAGAAATACATCATACTAAAACAGATGTTAGCATGACTATATATAGCTAGTTAATGATTCTTCAGTATCATGAGTTCAGATGGACCTGGTTGATGCCTATCAATGTGACTTCAGCTCTCTGGCTGCCAGCATCCTGTTGTGTGTTCATACCTTAAAGCTAATACATCACTGTGACTTGGCCATGTACTCCAGGACCATAGATAAGATGTGTTACACTCTGTCATTTTTATGACATTTTCTGTTGATCAGGAGTGGGCAGTAACAAAATGAATTTACCTGAGTACTGTTCATGAACATGTTTTTCACTAACTTCTTTTTGAAATGTCTGACTTTTCCATCACAACACTGTAAGGCAAATATTGTACATTTCACTCCACTACTGCCCCACTCTCTATGAAGTTCTCTAACTTTGAAGCAGAGCTTCACTGAGAATCATGTCAGAACCTGTCCAAACGATGTTACACTAGATAAAGATGAGACAGAGGATTCCTCACCAGACACCATCATCTGATCTGAAGTCTGTGTTTGAAGCATTTACAGATGAAGGAAGATGGTTTTTCATTCTGACTGAGGACTGTCCACATCATTTGTTAACCACCGGTCCATTTGTTGGATCAAACAAACACATCCTAGTATAAGGTGATGTAGACAGTAGCTTCTGACACGGCCACACCAGAGCGATAGATATAACATTATATCTATCGCTCTGGGCCACACATGTTTCATCACAGCCAATTGGGAAAAGGATTGAAAATAAAGATTAATCATTTTCATTACTCAAACTATTATATTCTGCAAGAGTGTAATACAAATATTCATATTCATTTATAAATTCGATTTCAAAGTTTTGTTCTTCAGCTTGTTTGTTATTTACAGATGAAGGAACAAACTAAAATTGTGCCTTTGTTTTACATGTTAGAAATAAATATTTTCAAAAAAGATTACCTCAGGAAATTTGATTTGATTTATTTTATTTTATTATTTTAAAGAAAACTTTTGTGTAAAACTCTGTTTACCTTCCCACTGAACTAACGTGCCTCTGCACGGGTTTTGTGTATCGTTTTGGGGGAAAATGGCACGCGAGCTTCCTTTACAGACGTCACTTCCGCCTCCTCCTTTAGCAAAGCAAGATGGCGGCCGTCGTAGAGAGAGTTGATGGATGTGTTGGGTCCTTGGACTCAGACGCGGTGTCACCGAGACAGTCCAGCCCTCCGCCGGACCAGCCGCACCAGAACAACCCGCTGTTGGGACTTCCCATCGTGGCCATTGAGACCATTCTCAATTTCATGTCCTACGACGAAATCAGCCTGCTCCGCTCGGTAAGGAGAACAAAAACAAGGCAGCCAGAGGGGGAACAAAGCTGCTGCTGCTGCCGCTGCTGCTGCGGTTGCTGCTAGACAGATGCACCGCTCGTCTTTGCAAAGTACTTGTGTATAATGTCGGTAGGAGCGGGTGTCGGAGCGGTGTGTTGGGGCCGACAGCCGGTGTGTGCTGTCTGAGCGGCGGGCTAATTGCAGCCGCGGCCCGCAGTGCTCATTGTGCTAATTAGCAGGACGAGGCTAGCCGAGCAGAGAGAGACAGAGAGAGACACAGCAGCACAGAGCAGAGCAGAGAGGGGATGAGCTGTCTGCCTGTCTGTCTGACTCTCTGGGTGTGTTGGACTCTCCTGCACTGCAGACGCTGCCTGCCACCCCCCCCTCTCTGGGACAGGTCATTTGCTGTTTGTGTTTGGCTGGAAAAACATTCAGTGTTGTGTTTGTGTTGTGTTGTCACAGCGGCTGCAGCCCCTCCAGCAGTGATGCACAGGTTACAGGTTTTTTTTTTTTTTCGTTTTTTTTTAACAGCTCTCCAGAGAGGCAGCTGTTTTCCATCATTACAATAATTCTGCAATGCAAAGCACTCAGCCTCTCACACTGTGCTTTTCATATAATCCTTATATTTGCATGGGTGGATTGAGAAGAAAATGGGCCCCTGGGTAGATGGGATGGAGTAACCACCAGTCCACACTCCAAATTATTCTGAGCTGTTTGCATGTTTTTGCTTTGTAATTTATGCATTGATTTGATTATTGCAACGATTTAGCTCCTGCTGGAGGTGAAGAGATTTGATGGCTGAGCTCAACACAAGAGGGCACACCCAGTGCTCTGTACATAAGTTATTGTGGTAGACAATGGCTGCTGCTATGGTGTTATAATTATCTATGGCTGTGATTGAGACGGGCTGAGAAATCTATTAGTGCCTACTGCCTATGTCAATGAAATTCCACATTTTTCATTTCCAAATTCCCCCCCAAAAATAAATAGAATCAACACAGACTTGGAACACACACAGTGTTTTGACCATCGACTACATAAAGATGGATGTAGCCTCTGTGGTGGTGACACCCTCAGATTGCTGTCTTGGCAGTTCCTGACTCCGCCCCCTAATTCCAATCCCAGCATATCCAAAAATGGGCAAAGGTGATTTTGGCTGGCTGGCTGTCAAACTGAAACTTTGGTGGATCCTGGTTTGTAGCAAGCACGAGCTGACCCACCTGTCCCTCAGAGGCCACGCCCCCAATTCTAAAATTCTTCAGTGAAATGTAAACATGTGAGTAAACAGTTGTCTTGAAGGAGCAAAATAAGCTCAAGAGAGTATTTTTGGTTCAGTCTGTGAACATGTTTATTTCTGCTGTAAAGTTGAACAATTTAACATGGGAGTCTATTGAGACGGACTCACTGTTGGAGACTCACTCTAGTGGTCAGTGGAGGAACTGCAGCCACATTCTGTTTCTTCTGCGTTAGCTTCATTTTTCATCCTCGGAGGGTTATGTTTGCACACTAACACATGTCCCTATGCAGTCGTCAAGCTGCCAGTTGACCAGGTAACAGACCGCTGGTGTGAAAATATTCATTCACATTTTTAGTGCTAAATGTTTAGTCAGAATGTTAGCCTTCATGAAGGTTGGGCGTGGCTCACGGAAGGTGATGGTAACGTTGTGTTGATATGAAGTGAGCAGCTGAAACTCTCTCAGGCTGATCTGTGTACAGTGTGTGTGCTGTGTCCTTGACCTGCTTTAGATGAGCTTCATGTGTGTGTTTCCTCCCGTGTTTCATTTGAAATGCTCTGTGGCGCTGTTTGCATACTTGTCCCCAATGATCCGTGTCAAATGCAAAACTCTGGTTGTTTACTGAGCTTGCCTTTTTTATTCCTCTTTTAAAATTTGATGTCAGACCAGAACACCTGCTGTGGGGTTGTCATGCTGCCTCGATCTGTCCAGGAAGAATCACATCTCCACTACCTACACATACACACACGGCACTGTGAAAACAGGTCCAGTCATACATTGAAGAATGGTAGAGATTTGGTTAAGATGTGAATGAAGATGTGCTCCAGTGCTTTATACAGCCAGGTGCACACAGCCACAGTATTAACCTACTCACCTCCTGGACACAGTCAGTGGCTCTAGTGGTCTCATATGACACTCAGTTTCCCTGACATCATGGAAAACCACAGAATACACTTCTTCTGCCTTTAGTGGGTTTTTTTCTTTTTTCTTTTTAGATAGATAGAATTTTTTTTGCCTTTATTAGTTAGGACTAGGGATGTAATGATACACAAAAATCACGGTCTGATTCGTACCTCGGTTTTGAGGTCACAGTTCGGTTCATTTTCGGTACACTATGGGAACAAAATGCAAAACATAAACTTGCTTGTTGTTTATGGGGAGCTTTGGTAAATTAAGATTTTACACATTTTAGTCAAATGTAATTACTGTTACATTATACATAAATAAATAAATAAAATAAAATAAAATAATAAATAGATAGATACAAATCCATGTATCTATACACCCCTGGGGCCTGTTGCTCGAAACCTAGATAAGGGATTAAGCCGGGATATGTTGGTTATCCTGGCTGAATTTAGCCTCAAGTCGGTTGTTCGAAAGCAGGTTAGATTTATCCTGGTCAAGTTACTATGGTGATTTACTCTCTGCAGCTAGGCTAACAGCTATGCTAACAGCCAGGCTTAGTTGATTCTGTTGTCTTTATCTGTGAAGTCAGCAGTCACTCTGATCAGAAATCAATGTGTTTCAGTTATTCCATGTTCTGATGTACATATTGGCCTGATTTCTAAACAAACAAAATACATTTACAATATTTATTAGGCTATTTTTTTCACAAGGCCTATTTATGTGTTTGTCACACTGAATCTTTGCATCTGCCAGCGCTGCCTGCTTCCTCAGATGCAGAGCTACAGATATCTGACGGTTTGTAAAATTCATATAGCACTGAATTGTGGACACTGGATGTTCTTCAGACAATACCTACTCACTATTTTCACTATTTGTGTCCATCTATGATATTTTCTATGACCACTAGTAGGCTACTGCATCACTGGCTTCTCATAAAAAGCATTGGAGCAAAAATAGCAATAGATTTATTTGTATTTTTATAAAATATGTTGCAAAATATACTGGCCTAAATATTGGTTGAGGTAAGAAAATAAGAATAAAATTGAGTGAGTGTGGCAGGCACCTTCCAAATAATTTATACACCTCATCTGAACATTGTTACCAGCAATTTATTGAAGCACCAGACTGCATAATGTTCTTATATTTAATTTCCACCTGTTGCACTTTTGGCCACTTGTATTTGTGCTGTATAAACCTTACTTTAGATTTGTGTAATGAATCATCTTCCACTGGTCATCATTAAGGCAAAGTGCAGACTAGAGCTGTTAATTTGTGAAAGGAACTTGTGTTGTGATTATAGTTTTGGATTATTAAATTAGTCCGCAGTTGTCTGCCGCGCTCTCTCTGAGCTTTACCACAGTGATGGTGCTTTTTTTAATTTTTTTTTTTAAGACGTGTGTCACCTGACGTCAGCATGAAGATCCACTGTTGATTGGAGGAAAGTAGCCACACCTGTCCTCTCATTGGTGAATCTGTGATCAATCTCTGTGGTCTACTGACGAGAGAATTAGTTCCACCTGGCTTGACCAAGCTGCTCCTCCTCAGCCTGGCTCGGGCCTGGTGTTCCAACAACCAATGAAACCAGGATGGATTTATGAGACTTTGTCCAACCTGGCTTTTCCACTTATCCTGGATATCTTTATTCTACTTTTGAACAACAGGCCCCTGGACAGTGCAGAGAGACAGGAAACAGGGCTCCAGGCCCCTAAATGGGGGAATCTTGCACCTAAAATTTGAGAGTGCAAGAAAATTATTTTTCATCCGCTTGCTTGCACTTGCATTTCTATGTTTCCCACATTCTGTGTCATAAACTATAAACTGTTTTCTTGTCTGTAACAACATCTATTGCACGTCTGTCCGTCCTGGGTGAGGGATCCCTCCTCTGTTGCTCACCCTGAGGTTTCTCCGGTTTTTCCCTGTTAAAAGAGTTTTCTATGGAGTTTTTCCTCAGTGGATGTGAGGGTCTAAGGGCAGAGGATGTTGTTGTGATGCCATGTAAAGCCCTTTGAGACAAACTGTTTGTAAAAACGGGCTATACAAATAAAATTGCCTTGCCTTGCGCATGTGCAACCAGTAAATTTTCTGTTTTTAGTGAAACATGGAGGGGCAGACTCAAAGAATCTAGTATCTGTCATAACAGGTGTCAGGCCAATGTGTGTGAGGATAATGAATGAAAAGGAAATGTTTGCTTGCTTTGCAAGTTTTACAGTGTGCTCCCCTAAATATTCTGCTTGTGCTCCTAAAATTTTAAGTTAGTGGGCCGCTGTGTTCCGAGTAAAAGAAAGTTATTCTAGAGCCCTGAGGAAAGCAGGGAGAGAGACTTGGGGAATGACGTGCACCAAGAATCGTCTCAGTCGGGAGTCGGACCAGCGATCAGCGCCTCAGGCATGCACCAACATGGGACGTGCTCTCTAACCACCGAGCACCCCGTCTTTAGTGGTTTTGAATTTGAGTATGCTCTGTATTATGAAAAATCAAGATCTAAGAAGTGATTGGACATCCCCACTTGACCTGAGATGACCTGACGTATCTGAGCAGCAGTCGCAATAAAGAGCTGGATCAGTGCTGCAAATGATAATGAGAGGAGCTTCACTGCTGCCTGTCTTATCTCCTCAAGCAGAGGAAGCGCTGGAGATTCCTTTCCAAGGAGGAATTGTGAGCTGATGGAGATCCTAATCTGATCGGCTGAAGCCCACATCAGAGAACCTCAGTCTTCTTCACCTGTTTTTTTCTTCCGTCTGCCTCTCTCCAGGTGTGTAAGCGCATGGACATGATCTGCCAGCGGGTCCTGAACCAGGGCTTCCTCAAAGTGGAGCGCTACCACAGTCTGTGCCAGAGACAAGTCAAAGCCCAGCTGCCCAGGTCGGTGTCACATCAGCACGCGCTGCTCCAATGCAGGAAAAATGTATCATGTTTCCAAACTACAGTCACCCTAAGAGCCCAAAACACATGCAAAGACAGAAATACACTACTAATTCAGAAAACAGATTGAATGGGTCACACACACAAGAAAAACTTTAGTTAAATGGATGGTTCAACATTTTGGCAAATTGGCCATTGCCTTAATCCCTATAGTTTTAGGAGTAGGTTCGTTACCTTTAATTGTCGGTGCAAGCTATTTTTAGAACGGTGGAGCAGAGCCGCCTCGTAACGTTCTGTTATTATCTCATATTTAGTTACGTATGTAAAATGAGAATATTCACAGGCTTATCTCATAGTATGGTGAATGTGCAGGTCACAACTTGTCCACCAGAGCGTTTTGGAGTTGTTGGATTGTGTATTTGATGAGTTTGATGAGGGAAACCAAGAAATCCAATTAGCCTCTGTAGCGTAGCTCTGAGCAGCTCGTGGCTCTGCTCCGCCGTTCTAAAAACAGCTTGCACCGACAATTAAAGATAACGAACCTACTCCTAAAACTGTAGGGATTATGGCAATGGGCCAATTTGCCAAAATGTTGAACTATTCCTTTAATACATGTATGGATAGTTTCAGTCAGCGCAGTTCAAAGTAACAAGGAGCATGGTGAATGCTGAATGGCAACTGTAAAAATGAATTGGTCTAATATCGTAGAGTTAATTTGATTTCAGACTCCATAATAACAGCTGATTAATAGAATTGTTCTCCAACACTTAAAAACTCACCTTTTTGTTAAAATCTTTTGTGTTGATTAATGTTGAATGGTTCAGCAGCTTTACAGTCAGTACAGTCTGGTACAGTATGTGCAGTATAATGCAGCTGCTTCGTCTCTGCTGCAGCTGCTGGTTTTAGTCTTTATTTGTGGAGCTCTCACACTAAATCACAACTTTGTCATGTGAGTTTTGTTTGTACTCTGCAATAACATGTGGAATACTTGAGTTAAAAAATAGTTGCAAGTACACAAAACTTTATTACAGTAGTAAACACTAACAACAAGCCCCTGAATCTGAGATTTGTTTTCTGTATCCTTAACTTTTTATTTAATATCTACTTGTATGTGGCTCTCTCACACACACACACACACACACACACTGCTCATGTAGACACTTACTCAATTGTTTTCTTCTATTGAATCAACTGTGTGAAGACAGTACACTCACTGTAGAGCTGCAGACACTCTGGTTTCCTCTGGCCTTGTATCATTCATGTAGCCTACAACAGATCACATGTCTGTATTACTGGCCTCAGGTGGGTCCAGCATACAGGATGTGATAGCAATAGGCGATTTATCCTTCAGCCCTGAATGAGACCCTCTGTTTACATGTAGATCATGGATCAAACTCTGTGTCAGAGCTCAGGATCAAGATTCATGAATGGCTGTTGAATCATTTTAATTCTGTCTATCCACAATGTTATGTATGTCCATGTTTGGGCAGTGGGATGTGTTGTGACATGGGTTAATGTTGTTCAGAAAAACAAAACAAAAATTTGTTCCATGTGTAAAAAAAAAAAAAAAAAAAAAATGCACTGACAACAAAACAACACATAGATGTCCTCACTTTTGTTTTAACTCAACTAACTTTCATTGAGATAATATGCTTGATCTGTTCTTGGCCCATTGGACTTTTAATGAGAAATCTACCACCTGAAGATTTACTTTGATAAGCAATAAGTGTTATCGTATGTGATGTCTGAAACTGAAACCTATTTTGTCCTGTAAAAACAAACCAAAGCTCTCCTCCCCTGTGTGTTGATCATCAGGCGGGAGTCGGAGAGGAGAAACCACTCCCTGGCCCGTCATGCTGACATCCTGGCTGCCGTGGAGACGCGTCTGTCTCTGCTCAACATGACCTTCATGAAGTATGTGGACTCCAACCTCTGCTGCTTTATTCCTGGAAAGGTGAGCTCATCTGAAACTGGTCTAGTTCTAATCAGGATCAACAATTCCCATTAAAAAAAATTGAGGGTTGTATAACCAGCTGCAGTTCTCAGACCTGACAGCAGAGTGCACACTCACAATTATGTAGTTTTTTTAAGAGCCAGTGATTCATTCTTGTTTCATTCATGGTGGTTGTGTGTTTTCTGATTTTAGTCCTGACTGTGTGTTTGGTGTGTGTTGTGTGTTGTCAGGTGATAGATGAGATTTATCGCGTGCTGCGCTACGTGAACTCCACTCGAGCCCCTCAGAGAGCACACGAGGTCCTGCAGGAGCTGAGAGACATCTCCTCCATGGCCATGGAGTACTTTGATGAGAAGATCGTCCCCATCCTGAAGAAGAAGCTGCCGGGGGCCGACCTGTCGGGCCGCCTCATTGGCTCTGCACCAGGTAACATCCATGTTCCTCTAACTCCACAGAGAAATTCCCTCAGCAGCTGTTGACACAATAATGGTCTCTGATTAAAAGATGGCAGCTCTCACAAAAGATTTAAAGGGATAATTCAACATTTTGGAAAATTGGCCCATTGCCATAATCCCTATAGTTTTAGCAGTAGGTTTGTTACCTTTAAATGTCGGTGCAAGCTGTTTTTAGATCGGCGCGGCAGATGTGAGCTCTGCACTATTTCCACGCAGTATTTCCGAGCTTTCCCTCATCAAACACACAATCCAACAACTCCAAAACCTGCACATTCACCACGCTATGAAATAATGAACGTTACTTAACTAAATTTACATTCCCGACACGGCTGCTCGGCAAAGTGACTTCAAAAGCAAAAGTAGTTCTAAGCATTTGCTTAATTTGTCGTGATGTTATTATCTCATAGCGTGGTGAATGTGCAGGTCACAACTTGTCCACCAGAGCGTTTTGGAGTTGTTGGATTGTGTAATTGTCCAGTTTGATGAGGGAAACGTAGAAATCCCATTAGCCTCCATAGTGTAGCTCTGAGCAGCTCACGGCTCTGCTCCGCCGTTCTAAAAATAGCTTGCACCGACAATTAAAGGTAAAGAACCTGCTGCTAAAACTATAGGGATTATGGCAATGGGCCAATTTGCCAAAATGTTGAACTATCCCTTTAACTTTCAACTGGTAAAAGCTCAGGGAATCACAAGCCCAGTGGGTTGGAACCAGTTCTTTACTGGAAACAGGAAAGAATCTTGTTTTCTAATACTCATAGAGCAGCGTGACAGTTCTCTGTCTGTGTGTCCTTGTCCCCTCAGTGGCCGGTCCGTCTACCTCCCTGACCACCATGTCCCTACTGGCCAAGAACACGCCGTCGCGCTCGGAGATGACCAAGGTGCAGCAGCAGGTGAAGGTGAACGGGGCGTCGATGACGGTGCTGCGGAGGGAGATGCAGGAGATCCGCGTCAAGCAGCTGGAGCAGCAGAAGCAGCTGCAGGACCAGGAGCAGAAGCTGCTGGAACAGACCCAGGTGATCGGCGAGCAGAACGCGCGCCTGGCCGAGCTGGAGCACAAGCTCCGCGAACTGATGGACAGCAGCGCCGCCGCCATGGGGGGGCCCCGGCCTGCCACCGCCGCCACCGTCCCCTCCACATCCAGCAGCGCCGCCGCCGCCGCGTCCTCCGCTGCCGCCGGCACGTCCGGGGCCGCGCTGGCAGCTGGCGGTCTGGCCGCGGCCTCTATACCCGTAGAGGCGGAGGGCGAGGGGGGGTCGTCGCTCAAACGCACCAGAAAGAGCCTGGACCTCCCGCGACAGTCCAAACGGCTGCGCAGCAAGAAATAAGAGACTGAGCGTGTCACTTAGTTCAAGTTTTGTTTTTTTTGTTTCTTGATTTTTCGGGGTCTGACTGACTGATCACACCTTCCCCTCCCCCTCCCCCTCCTCCCCCCCACGTCACTCCCCACCAACACCTGTAACCTGTGCTGTCTGTCAGATGAGTCAGAGGTTTCCCTGTAGGCTTAACCCAAAAATACGCAAACTACTCGTGGTGTTGGATTTGACAATAGTGTTAAACGGCTCGCTGCTGTCCACCGGTCGGACTCTGAGCCCGCAGCCTCATCAGGACTTTGCACAAACGTTGACAGGGTCAACTTTTGATTGTCACATTACTGTTGGAAGTCTCTCGTTATTCTCTGTTCTTCCTGGTGTCAGTGAAGCCCACGCAGCCTGGTTGTCAGAGGGATCGGTCCGTCTTTGGTTCGAGTCCTCGCGTGGGATTCGGTGACGGGAGGAAAAGTCCAGGATATCTGAGGACTTCCTAAGCTTCTTGGACTAAATCACAGTGTAGACAGGCGCTCGGCCTTTTGCAGCTTAGAGGACAGTTTATTGAAGGTTACATTAAAAATGACTGTACAGCTTTTTAATGTAGATGCTTTTCTAAGAGGCTCATATTTATGAATTTTTTGGTTAACGTCAAACAGCAACTCAGGTCCGGAAATTGGTTAACGGACTGTTTGAGATTTTATTTTGGAAACGCACACAACTAAAAATGACGTCAGAGTGAAAAAAAAACAACAACAAAAAAACAGAGCCATGGCAGTCATTTTAATTCCAAGTTAAATGATGGAACCTAATGAAGCTGCATGTTACTGGCATCAGTGACTCCTCTCTGAACCCATAAACATTAATTTCAGTCACTTGCTTCTTCCTAGCTCGGCTATGTGCAATAAATAAATCATCTAAATAAAAAGAGAAAGGCAGTGTTCAAGTGGCATCCGTTGACTCCTCTGTTGCCCAAACATGGAGGTGGTCGCTGTTAATTAAGGGATTTCACCTCCCACACATCATTTAGTCTTCTAGAGGTGCAGCAGTGATGAAGGAGCCCACAGCTCCACCATGACAAAATCATCTCTTTAAAAAAAAAAAAAAGAAAGAAAAAAAAAGATCATGCTTAACTTCCTCATTTCAAGTTTCTCAGGACAGAGAAACTCAACAACTGCTCTGCAGAGGGCAAACAGCATTCAGCCTCTGTGCTCTAAGGATCATACCAGTGTTTTTACACACTTCACCTGACCTGCTCCAAACAATGTACAGGAAGTGTCGGTGTGTTTCAAACATGATGTTTCTGCTTTGAATTCTATTGATGCAGGAAACGGTATCATGTAACATCATGACTCACCTTCATTCTCAAACTGAGGAAAAACTTTTGTTCAAATTTCTTCCGTTGTCTCTAGACAAACTAAAAATGCAGTTGCACAGTTTAGAATGAAAGAATATATTAACTCAAGGTCAACTTACTAGCTTTTTCTGAGGCTTTCAGCCTTATCCCTCAGAAGACTGATCGTTTTGCCAAATTGTAAATATTACTTTGGCAAAATAACTAATTTAAAGTTACTTGCTAGGTTTTTTTTCAAAAACTCTCAATCACATCTCATGGTCTTCATCAGCATGACACGCTCTTCTGCTGATGAAGACCATGAGATGTTGAAAGGACTAGTATGTGCATCTTGAGTGTTTAGTCACATGAGAATGAACTAAATCCAGTGAAAAGCTAGTGTGCATATCATTGATTTACATTTTTCCCCAAAAAACTTTTGTTACCAGTTTCATAACAGATTTAAATGCTGTTGTCCACTTCCTGGATTTTTCATCAGTCAGATATCATTTGTAGGAAATCAGGGGGGAATGCAGAAAAAACACTTGTATGGTCCTTAGGTCCAAGTAGAATTTGAGATGTAAATCTTTTTAAAGTGTACTGTGTGTTGTACTGACATCTAAAGGGGCTGCTCTCTTCTCCTCTGGTGCTGGGCCGGACAGTTCTGTTTATTTTTTTTTCTCATCCATGTTTGAGTCATGTTGGTCTCAGACGTCCGCCTCGGTCCAAAGGCGTTCAGTCTCCGTGCATGGATCAGTGTCACCAGAGGGAAGAGAGAAAATACATCTAAGTGCTGGCATTAAAAAAAAAAACAAGAAACTTTATGTTGCATCACCACCTTTGATTGACGGGGGAGTTTAGACTCGGTTTGCTGCCGGTCTGAGCTCCCTGTGCAGCAGCACTCTGTCCCTCCTCTGTACAAACCCGTCTCTTGCCTTGTGAGGCTAGGTTAGCTGTGAGCCCATATTGTGGCTGCACTTTTGTTTTCTTTGTTTGAAGCTTTTTTTCTCTCTCTGTTGATGACCTGAACCACTCATGAGATGGACTCTGGGGAAAGAAACTTTGGAAATCGCAGTTCACATCTTGGTGAACACTAAGGTGTATTATAATGACACTGGGCAGCAAAACACAAGAAGATGTAATCTAGTGGCTTAATTTGAGACTGCGTCTCAGTTTAGAAACTGTACTGTAATCTTCATGTACTTTAAAGTGTAGATTGTGAATTATTTCATGTATGTATACCAAGAAAACTATCTTCTGAGTTGGCCGACTTGGGGCCAACTGTATGGTTTTGTTGCACACATTACTGTTACAAAATGTACAAATCAAACCTATTAAAACTCAACTTATCCACATATCTGTGTGTACAGGCTTGTTCTGCATCTCAACCACCACGGTTCAGTTAATTTAAAGGTAGAGTCTGTAGGTTTGTTCATTGCGGTTTGTAAACACAACATTCAGTTTGGGCCCCTCCTCTCAGGCTCAACTGTGCACGCCAACGTAACTCACAGGCGGCCATATTGGGTCACTCAACTTGCTCTGACTCTGGCTAGTAGTAGATGGTGATCCAGTCATCTGCACTAAAAGACTATTCATTACTCTGTGAAATTTTCTCTGTATATAGCTATTATTTTAACTATTTGCATAATGTTAATTTCACTTAAAAGTACATAGTTAAATGATTCATGATTTTAAGTATGTTGTATCATAACATTTCTGACATTCATAACAAACCAAACCGTTTGAAAAATCGGTCAAAAACTGAGCAAGTTCTGGTTCTTTTATTAGAACATGTTCCATAGGCATAATGCTCTAGTATAGGGACCGAGTGGACGAGCCAAGATGGCGGCCATATGGCGCCGCCATGTCATTGGGCAGCAGCGTTTTGTGAGTTTGGCTACTGTCTTCTTATATAAGAATTTCAATGAGCCTCTGTAGCATAGCTCTGAGCAGCTCGCGGCTCTGCTCCGCTGTTCTAAAAATAGCTTGCACCGACAATTAAAGGTAACAAACCTACTCCTAAAACTATAGGGATTATGGCAATGGGCCAATTTGCCAAAATGTTGAACTATCCCTTTAAGCTTCATAGGAGATGATTGGTGGTAGATTCAGTTCTTTCTGCTGGCCCGCCCTCTATTGATTTCTCACTGTGCCAGCAGCTCTTAGTTTAGACATTACATCCCTAATGCCAAGATAATTTCTGATAATTTCACTGATTCATGGTGGGATCAATCAGTCACAGATTGGTTCCACAGAGCCTCCTGTTGGTTGTCGGTATCCTCAGACCACATTAACCACATGTTATGACTTCAGGGAAAGGGCACCGGAGCTCCACAAGACAGTCAGACAGCTTCTTCCACCAGGTTTATGTTTGATTTTCTACAGCATTTAATTCATATCTATAATATTCATCTTAGGTGAGAGAGAAACGACTTTTCGATTCTTCCGTATGTCTTTGACATACAGAGAACTGACAATAAAAATCTCTGAATCTTTGAAAGAAATACACTTTGTATTATTTCCTCTTGACAGTGCAGCGTTTGGAGTGAAAGTGTTCTAAATGTGTCATTGTTACTGTTTATATTTAAATGCTCTTCCCTGACCACCTACTGTATGAGCTCAGGCTGTTCACTTGTGGAGGATCGACCACGTTGTTCTCTGAGCCTTTTCCTCGTACCGACCGTTGTGTTGTGTTGCTTTGCCAGCTTGGCTTGTTCTGTTCTGTACTGTGACGTCCAGAAGTTGAACATGGAGTTTGTGGAGGGAAGCAGAGGAATCTACAGGCCCATCAGGGTATGTCAGCTTGTTGCTGTGTTTCTACTGGACTTAGACTTTTCGGGTGTAGTTCATCAAGTTAAAGTTACTGACTAACATGATATTGTCTGGTGTACAGGTCTTGTTTGATACACCGATCTATAAACGGGCTCTTCAACTCTGCTGGCATATCAAAAGCTACAAGTCTCAGGTGTGAACTGCAATCCTTCATAGTCCACACAGATACAGATCCACCAGATAAATCCTGATGAACGTTGTGTTGTCCTGCTTAGAGGTGACATACTATCTCTTCAATGGTTTCCAGGTTGCACTTCTGATGGAGCTCCTGAGCCTTCAGCAGGAAAACCAGATCCCATCTTGGGTCACTGCTGAAGACATGATCCAGCTCATCTTGGAGAAGAGCAAAAGTACTCTGAGAGAGCGGTGAGTCGCCCACACCTAAACGCAGTCTGCATCCAGAGCCGTTGCAACAGGGCAGGCAGCCCAGGCAATTGCCTAGGGCCCTGAGCTGGAAGGGGGCCCCCAGGGGCGGCTGACATTGGTCCATATCGGTGACAACCTGATGTTGTCACTGGCTGTGTAGGCTACATCGAATGTTGTGCATAGTCAACCCAGTATCATATATAAAAGTGTAACCACCTAGCGACAGCAGAAAACATTGCTGTTTCTAATTATTCTGTCTGGATCTGAAAAAACAACAAGCAAGCGAATGATTATGTACATTCACTGAGCAATTATTAGGAAAATAAAATATATATTTCTCACTAGAAATGTAATCAAAGGGCATTTTTATGCAGAAACTACCTAAAAATATTGATTTTTCCACAAAAAATGATAGAAATATTTGCTATGTTTTTTGTTCTCTCGGCCGGAAACTTGAGAGTCACGTGATTCTGTGACAAAATAATACGAAAAAGAAAATAGTCCGAAAAAATGTAACCATCATACGATTTAAGAGCCGTTATTGTAAACCCTCTATGTTTTTGCACTTTGGACCAACGAAGCCAAGGTACGTTTTATATGAGACTGGGTTGGCATAGTATGCAGAATTGAATCATCAATAATTTGGGATTTTTGGATTCATTAACAGTTAATGTTACCTCTTGCCTGGGGCCTCCAGAGTGTCTAGAAACGCCCCTGTCTGCATCTTCAGCTCTTCTCATATCTCACATCAATCTGTCTGTAGTGATACAAAGTAGAAGCTAAAGTTTGTGTTTTGTGTCTGTTTGAAGTCTTTGGGAGTTTGAGCTGCAGGGCTTTGATGAGGATGAAGCTACGCCACTTCTGACGCTGGTAAGACAATAATCCAGAGTCAACTGGAGATAGATAGTTGATCATATCATGTCCATTTTAATCTCTACTTATGCAATAACTGCATTTCATATCTAATTTGCTTTTAGTTGTGGGCAGTGAACGTCAGTAATAAAATGAGGGATGTTGAATTTGAGGCCAGAATGCTCCTCAAGTCCCCAGAGGCTGTACCTCCTAATTTTCAGTGAGTTAAATTACACATTGACAGCTCGACTACATTGGTTTCAATACGTTTGTGATTTTCTGAATGGTTTCTGAATTTGCTTTTTATTGATTGCAACCCACAGACATCATACGGTCCTCAACATGGCACAAGACTACGCCAAGATCCTGTGGGATCTGGAGGCCCCCGGCTCCAAACTGCTCTGTCCACGCCAAGTGGTGCTAGAGGTGGTTCCCAGAGTCCTGCAGGGCTTCTGGGTGCTCCCCCCCCGAGCCCTCTTGAACATGTCCTCCCAGCTGCTCAGCAAACTCTCCGTCGGCGTCACAAAGGCCACTTTGGATCGTGTCTGTGACGCCCTCGCCGCCGTGGGACGTCAGGCCAGCTTCAGCCGCTCCATCAGGGACAACATGGTCCTGTCTGTCCTAACGGAGATCAGGCAGACGTGGCCACATGACGTCCTGGTGAACAGCATCAAGAGCTTCTCTCCAGTTCTGCTGACTGTAATAGCAGACGTCACAACGAGGCACGTCTGTGAGATGTTTCAACCTGTCCCTGAGGAGCAGCAAATCAGTAATCCAGAGATAAACCGCTGTGGTTGAAGGTCCACTGTTACTTCCTGCTGAACCTGCAGCCAACCTCCAGGATGGTGGAGCAGAATCCAGCCTGGACCTGGACCCTCAACCCTCCTCTCAACCCTATTTACTTGAAATATATATTTAATGACATCTATCGTATATGTGTATGTGTGTGGAATATAATTGTCCCTACCTGTCTCCCGAAGATGCTACACTTACCTTTCCTAAAAAAAAGAAGAAAAATCAAAACGTACCTTCTTCTCCTTCTTGTGTGTGAAGAAGTCTGGTGTAAATAGGGGGCACCGGGGATGGTTGTAACAGCATCACTTTCACCAATAAGCGATAACATTAGAGTTATGTAAGATAAGAGGCCTTTATTGTCACTGCATTAAAATACAATGAAATTGCAACTGCCCATCACAGTGGTGGCATACATACTTAAAATCACACACATCATAAAAGCAGGAAAACAGAAAAGAGAAAACAAACACACAAGCAAAAAAAACGCTTGGGTTAAAAGAAGATAAGGAGACGGGTCTCTGATGATGTTTCTTGCTCTGGAGAGGTAGCGAGCGTCTGCAATGTCCTCGAGTGTGGGAAGAGGACAGCCAATGATTTTTTGTGCTGTTCTTATGATCCTCTCCAGAGCTTTCCTATCAGCTGCTGAACAGCCTGCGTACCACACCGTGATGCAGTATGTGATTATGCTCTCGATGGTAGAGCAGTAGAAGGCCATCAGCAGCTTGCACTGCAGGTTGTTCTTCAGGACTCAAAGAAAGTGCAGGCGCTGCTGTGCCTTCTTTACAGCAGCCAATGTGTTGCTGGACCACGACAAGTTGTCGGAGATGTGAGTCCCCAGAAATGTAAAACTATGGACTATCTCCACACAGTCTCCATTTATGATGACGGGGGGGTGGTCAGCTTCGCATCTCCTAAAGTCCAGGATTAGTTCTTTAGTTTTCTTTGTGTTAAGTGACAGATTGTTCGCCAAGCACCAGGTGGTCAGTTTATGGATGATGTGATCAATATCATGTGTACCCACTCACTCCCTGACATTGCATGTGAATTTGCATGGCTGTGTCAATAAGTGTGTAGGTTTCACAGCCAAAAAAACACTTTTTTAGGTCAAAAACTCATTTTGAAAGAAAAAAAATATTTTGGACCAAGCCTAAATTTTGACTAGTATCGATACCGTTGAAGTTTGTATTAGGTAACTTATATAAGATGAAAGAGCAGGTTCTTCGGTAAAATATGAGTAATTTCATCAATGTTTATTTTAAACCACCATGGTGGTACAGCTGGTCAAACAATGGCTGACAGGGGTGGGGATGGTTGTTACACCTTTTACCTTTATTGTTTTATTACTGTAAGTGTCATTAAGTGTCACCATCTTTCCTGGAATTGTATGATCTGCTTCTGACATCCTGTTGAAGGTTTCCATTCATACATGTTCAGCATTCACAGCTATTATCAGAATTCTTAAAGACAGCTTTCTAATGTTAGGATCCACACCACTGTCACTGTTCTTCATTTAGCCGTCAGTGATGAATTCTTTTTGTTCATACTGAACCATAGGAAGATGCTTTAGTGTTGGAACATGCACAATAATTAAGCAATATCACACGAGAGGGAGTGCTGTTGTACTGTATATCAGCACGGGTGTGATTCGGTCGTAGGCACGAGGCCGCCATCTCCCCTGTTGTAATAAATGGTCGGGCAGTGGAAACTGTACAAAGTTATAAATACCTTGGGACTGTTGTTGACAACAGATTAACCTTTGAACATCAGATTGAAGTATGCAAGAAAGCTCACCAACGCATGTATTTTTACCGCAAACTCAGGCACTTTAATGTGGACAGCACTTTTATGAAGATGTTTTACTGTTGTTTTATTGAATCTGTTCTTATATTTTCTTTTATCTGCTGGTATGGGTTTTTAACTTTAAAAAACAAAAACCGTCTGCACAGCATTGTAAAAGAGTGTAGCACGATTGCTGGGGCTACCTTAAATAACTTGCCATCCTTACATAAACACAGAGCCATTAAAGCAGAAGTAAGCGATATATTTGTGTTAATATAAGTCTTAAATAGTTATATCTTCCGACAGCAATCACTTACATGGAGTGTTTGGACCGAAACACGGGTCTGTCAGTCACTCTGCTCTGCTCTGAGCCGAGGAGAAAACTTTTCTCGTATCCTACAATTTTTATCCAATGAGGAGAGAGAACCGCATGCAGGGCTGTGTGTGCAGCCAAGGGATGCGCGTGAATGTGGTGACGTAGGGACGAGGACTGTTATGGTGCGTTCAAGGCAACTCGTAACTCGTGTTTTTTCGACCCATGAACTCGTACCAGTTTGATCTGGTACGAGTTCACGGGTCAGAAGTTACGAGTGGCCGTTATAGTGACTTTCACAGGTAAAACAGGTCGGAAAAACACGAGTGGGTTGCCTGGAACGCTACAAAGTCGTAAGTTGTGACTTGAAGCTGTAATTTACGCAGCAGCATTAGCCAAAACGACCGGATCGCTTACTTCTGCTTTAAGAAAGCCCGGTCGATTCTGGATGACCCCAGTCACTCCCTGCACCCAGAATTCACGCTGCTTCCATCTGGCTGTAGATTAGTGAGATGTAAGACCAACAGACACAAGAACTCCTTTATTCCCACTGTTAGTGTTTTAAACACTACCATGTGAGTCTTATAACTAGCTCCTCTTTTATCCTTGGGCTGCCTTTTATTTTATTTTATTGTATCATGTGTATGCTGTATTTTGTATCACACTCTCATGCTATTATGTCCACTGTTTGGTGAGTTTTTCATGTGTTTTTATGTATGTATGATGTGGTTCTCCTTTTTCTCTCTGCTGGCTTTTACCCTAGGGCAGAAAGCACACTAGAGGAGCCCAAGTGCTGTGTAGGAGCTAGGAGGTCAATCATTATTTTATATTTTGGAATTGTTCAGTAATATGACATTAATAAATGAAAACAAACTGTCTTTATGTTTATATCTCACTGGGTTTTAAGAACCTAAAGTGAAAAATAGCCACTGGTCTAAGGTGAAGGCCTCATGAACAGGTCACAGAGTGGAAAGCTTTAGTGTCTCATAACAGTGACGGTGGATTGAAGGTATGTCGCTATGTTGAAGCTTGAAACCTCATATCTATTGTCGCCCTATCGTTTTCTCATTCCCTCAACTTCCCTCAGAAAAGAACAGGAAATGTGCTATTGTTCTCCTGCCACAGCTCAGCACTGAGATAAGCTGCTGCAGCCGGAGGAGTGTGTGTGCCAGTGTGTACTTCACACAAACTGTAGGGAGCTTTATGTCCTCTAAACATCTCTTATCACAGTTAGTACCCTAGTGTTTATCTGGGAGTTGTTTTTATGCTCTCTATTGTTGTTGTTCATAATCTATTATGTCAGTGAAAACAACAGGAATAACCTGAAATTTGATATTGTGAGTTATGTCACAACACATTCAGACCGCTTCACACTTAAAGGGATAGTTCAACATTTTGGCAAATTGACCCATTGCCATAATCCGTATAGTTTTAGGAGTAGGTTCGTTACCTTTAATTGTTGATAACCCTAACCCTGACATTCTGTATAGCGTGGTGAATGTGCAGGTCAAAAGTTACCCACCAGAGCGTTTTTGAGTTGTCGGATTGTGTATTTGATGAGGGAAACCAAGAGATCCATTAGCCTCAGTAGCGTAGCTCTGAGCAGCTCACGGCTCTGTTCCGCCGTTCTAAAAATAGTTTGCACCGACAATTAAAGGTAACGAACCTACTGCTAAAACTATAGGGATTATGGCAATGGGCCAATTTGCCAAAATGTTGAACTATCCCTATAACTAAGTTGTACATGTAACAGTAAAAGTCATGTCCTTGTTCTGGTTTCATCTCACAGATTAACACAATTCCTGAGATTCCAGTTTCTGTCCTGACCTGCAGTGTGAATGTGGGACCTTGTGTCTGCAGAATCATTAATCCAGAGCACAAGGTTCACCCTCAGCAGGACAATGACTTTCAGACCACCAAGTCCTCTGGCAACCGTGCAGGTAATTCATCAACTCAGTCTCTCTCTTGTTTTGTCTTCAGTTATTGAAGACAAAGCACACAGAGCTCACTCCACAGACTCTATCATAGAGAGCAGGATGGATTACTGTATACTCATCAGGTCGATCGACTGTTTGATTTCTTATATCACTATTATTTTTTTATTAATCTTTTTTAAAGGGACAATGTGTAACTTTTACTGTTATCTATTCACGAAAATCGATTATTTGGTTCAAAAGTCTGTTTTTCATTAATCAGTAATCCCCCCCATCAACAAAGTGAAGTGTTCCTTTCAGCTCTGAATGAGCCGTTCATATCATTCATATCTCCATGGAGCGGGTAAGCTCGGTGCTGGCTGCCATGTCGTGTCGCCATGTTTTTACGTTCAGTGGCAGCGTGACGGTAGGAAACCACGGAAACTCAGCGGAGACACCGGAGCTGTCGGCTCAGGTCGAGGTGGCGTCTGTGAAAAGTCACCGTGGTAACGCAGTGAGGAGGAATGGAGCGTTACACTGATGCTGCATTCACCTGCAGTCAGGCAGACGGCCATCGGTAACAAACCAGATGTCATTTTAGTCACAGAAGTCCAGAGAAAGCCGGTAAAACGTGGGTCAGGTAAACAATACATCGCCATGACAACATATTGTCACATGTATTGTTTTGCCTCGTGCTGACGGACCACTTGTTTACATAGAGGCTTGTTTATGCCGTTACGTGCAGCGGCTGTCGTCCGTCTGCCGTCTGCCCAATTTCACGTGAATGCAGCATGAAAAATACGATTGAGTTGCTTGCGATATACAACCGCAACGCTAAATGGGACTAATTCCTACACAATGTACCTTTAAGAAATCCAAGTACAAAGGGATGAAGTTACACACATTTCACGTTGCCTTTTCTATTTATTTTTACCCCAGTATCCAAAACAACCCGAAGGCCCTCACAAGAGGGGCTAATAGCATTAAAGAGGAACAGTAGAGCAAAGTCTCTGTATAGGAAATACAGGAATTAGACAAGTACAAAAAGCCTTTAATCACTGTTATCACTCCTAATTTATAATAGTATGATGTGCTGTGTAATTACTATAATAACCACTGCAGGGCAAATTCTGTTGACATTTGAAGTTATTAGCTACAACGTCAGACATGCTCTATAAAAATGACAAGTTTGGTCTCTCTATTATGTAAGATACCAAATGTGTCCCATTTGGAATAAAATCAGTGGTCAGATTGCTGGTCCACATGTGCACCTCTAAAGTTAAATAATCTGACAGTGATTGTTTTCTTTAT
The DNA here is from genome assembly GCF_905171665.1 of Trachurus trachurus. NCBI lineage: Eukaryota > Metazoa > Chordata > Actinopteri > Carangiformes > Carangidae > Trachurus > Trachurus trachurus. The sequence goes on along the minus strand of NC_139906.1, from coordinate 28,371,951 downwards.
AGAATATAAAACTAAATAATCCCGAGTCGAGTTATAATGCTGAAATGGTGCAAATGAACCCAGGTACCGGTGCATCCTGTGGGACCCTCTTCAGGAGGCGTGAAGATTATGAATTTAAACTGGAGAACAACAGTGAATTCCTCTGACAGTAATTGTCTTTGCTTTCCACATGCTCGCAATCTCGCAGTTGTACCAGTTAGGCTTGATGACATCCCTCTGGGCCTTATTTGCTGAGACAGTATACTCCTTTGTTGAACGCACAGCTCTGGTGTTGTTTATGGCAAATACTCTCAGGCTGCAGCAACAACACTCTCACTGGTCAGCGGGGACTCGGCTCTGACACTGGCAGCCTCTGTGTATTAAACATGTGCATTGGTGTCACTACTGTCCCTTTGGATATGCGTTTAGGAATGGACATAGTGATGTGGGCTGTGGAGGCCTGCACCGAGGAACTTGTTCCATTCCTTCATTTCTATTGTATAATGGTTAACATGGAGTAAATATTCCTACACACAAATCTGTGGTTTCCACTGAGTGCACAGGTCATGTGTTGTCACTGCAGGACTTTAGTGGATTTTATCATCCCTAAAGAGTTTACATTCTGTTGCTATGCGAGTTGCTATGGTTGACTGACATATTTTCAAATAAGATAAGATAGTAGGAAGATAAGATAGTCCTTTATTAGTCCCACACTAGGGAGATATTCTGTTTCACAGGAGGAAAGAAAAGCCGCAGTATCTGACACAAATACTTGAAAAGACAAATATTAGATGTTATGTAGCTACAATTCAATATTCACAGAAATGTAGCCTACACAATGCTAGGCCTAGGCCTATCTTAAACAGCTACCCTTGTGTGGTGTTTGTTTAAATGGAAACCTTGAGCTAGTTTAACACAGTCATATTTGTATTTAATGAAAATTAACGGTAGGCTATGGTAGTGTGGAGATAATGTAGTGTCAAAATTAAACTATAAAAATATATAACATAGGCCTAGGCTATTACACAGTTGAGCAAGGTTCATAGAGATATTCGTTTACAGTGTCATTTCTATACGAATCTGATTAAAGTAATAATGTAATGGGTGAAACTGACATTAATCACAAATGTTGGCTGTAGGAGCACATGTGGCAGTGACAGAGGGACGGGGAGAGGATGTGATGTGATGTGATGTGATTTGATGAGCGCTCGCTGTGTTATCCAACGTGTTTGGATGGATCTGCGCCGGGGGGCGGAGCTGACTGAGCTGACTGATGTCCCGGGCAGGTCGGCTAGGCGTACCGGTATTGAGGAGAGACGAGAGGAGAAGTATCACGCACTTTGTTTTTAAACTACCTTGTGATTTCTTTTTCTCCACACTTGTCTCTCCGAATAGTTTAAACCGGTGATATAAAGATGGGGAACCGGGTGGCTCGTGAGGACTACGAGTGGGTGTACACGGACCAGCCGCACGCCGACAGGAGGAAAGAGATTTTGGGTGAGCTAGCTTATCCTCCGATACATTTTTGATAAGCTGTAATGTTAGTTTAAGTTCGCTGTGGCGACTTTAGCCTATGTGGTGGGGGGCTTATTTAACAATATGGTGGTTACTGAACAGTGTAATAAGCTTTATAAACGACCACCACAGTGGTTAAGCGACCTGGTTTGCTAACGTAACCGAGCTAACGGTCCTGTAACGTTAACTACCATTTGTCACGAGCCCCGGCTAACTAACTAAACGAGGTGAGGCGGCGTCAACTTGGGGCCGTCAAAGTAACGGACATTAAGTAAAGCTGGTTTCCATAGAAATATAGATATATACACATATCCAAGGTAGTTGCAGCTAGTTAGCTAAATGTAACATATTAATGTTAGCAGAGCGCAGCCACTCCCTGAAGCACAGCCGCCCCCCCGGGCTGAGCAAGGGGAAGTTACGGTAACGGCCCCCGTAACCGCCATAGATGGACTCACTCCACCAGGAGTCCCACCAGGCTGTGACAGTTACTCAGCCATGAAACCTCTTAACGGGAAATTTGTGTTTTCCATATAAAAGCGATAACAGGTTGCGAACAGTTTACGGAAGTAAACTTATCTGGGTAAATGCTGTGACACATTTAGCCTGAGACATTACATTATTACGCAGTGCTGGAGACAGCTACAGGCCGCAGTTACACCACCGGCCTGCTTTTTTTCCCCATAGTGCCAATGTTTTACTTTTCGACAGGGTTGCATAAACGCGAGGGTCCGCGTGACGTAAACTCCGACCTGTGTGAACGTGCCCTTTCATAAAAATCATGTGTCTGCCTGCTTGTGTGTGCCCCAGGCCCCGGGAACATGAATGAGCTGAGCTCTGGATATTTAAAGGATGCATAGGGTATATAACTTGTGTATGTAGAGCTGCTATATATAGGTGCAGCAGATAATTGCTTTCAACTTTTAAATGTGGCCAAACAGTCATCAAAACTGGTGTGTTTATCTCCAGGGGCCATTCATTTGAGAAGATGCCAACATTTCTTGATAGCTGCAGTTTCTGGTTTATGAAACCTTTATTTTACCACTAAGTTTTACCCACTGAACAAAGCTCAATGATTTTGTAATGCAATCCTATGGTTTGTGAGTAAAGGTTTTGCTGCATTTTTTTTTACAGTGTACTAAATGTCACTCTTGTTAAAATGTTAGGTTTGGCAGCTGGATTATTCAGATGAAAAAGTAGTGAATGAATGTATTACAAAAAAAACAGACTTCCATATCAGAAACAGTAGCCATCTTGGACTTGACCAGTGGCTCATGTGTTTTATCCACATACCCAAGAAGGATACTTAGTTTAGCATTTGTTTCCAAGATGATTACAGCTATCCGCAGGATTATGTCTTTTGTAAACAGGTAGAATTAGCTAAATTGTCAACACAAAGTACTGCTGTTGTGTTGAGTCATGAGTAAAGATAATTCACTGATGACAGATCTGTTCCCACCCTGGGTTGAATTATTCATGTTGATTAGTACTGAATGTTGCAGTATCAGGAGACTTTTAGACACAGCTGGTTAGTGTGGAAGCTGAGAAACTATTTCTATTATATTTTTATTAAATGTTCATTATACTATTATTTGATTAAGAATTGATTTTGTAATGAACATCATAGTAGAATAGTGAAAAAAGAAAGTTTTCAAGTATTTTTTAAAAAAGTACTTGAAATTTTCCCCCCGAAAAAACAAAAATAGTGAAATCCCACAAAAATGTGCCTACACAACTAATCTTTAACTTAATTTTGAACGTTTCCAGCAGCATTTCTTAGTGTGTTTCTGGTATTAAAACTCAATTGCATATTACCTTCCATGTTAGAGCCACACTGAACAAACCCAGCAGTGTATGCAAAGTACTTGGTTTACACGCCGAAGTATTACAAACAAAAAAACCCACAAAACAGCAACATAACTGTATAAATTCAGCAGACTGAGCAGTGACCTTTGCTCAGTCTGTGTGTTCTGCTCATGCTGCACTTCTACATTTACTTTCTTAACATTTTGTGATCATATTGTGGCCTTGCCATTGCTTGTGAAGAGCTCAGTTGTGTGCAGTCAGTCACATGCCTCAGGCCTCTCCCACAGAGCCAGCGCAACAGTGGGAGGGGGGAGTCGAATAACACAGGACGGGCCTCCTGGTCATCAGGCTGATAGGCTGTTTATGTAGCCCCAGGGGGGGGTCCTTGTTGCACTTTGCATCTCTTTGGAAACAATTGAATATTTATTGACTGGGCAGATAAAGCTTTGTGTGACTTTGTGGATTTTAGCATAGTGATTATATTCACTGTTCAGCATAATCGGTTCCTTTGTTTCATACATTTTTGACAATCTTTTTTTTTGTATTGTTGAAATGGCTGAAGTCACAGCTTCTAGACCAACTCAGTGCTGCAAATAGTTAAAGGTCCAGTGTGTAAAATGAGGGGGAAACGGTGACATCTAGCATACCGATTCTATTATTTGTCTATTAAATAATTATATTGTTTATATATGAACGTGAAACTCTTGAAACGTACTCTCTGATTGGCTGGATTTTCCATTCCGTACAAACATGGCGGCGCAAGATGGCGACACTCTCTAAGCAAGACCCTTACTATATGTAGCCTATATATGAAAGAAGAATTATAAGGCTATGAAAACCAAACTGATTTTATTTTATAGCGATTATACAAATACTGTATGTAGTATATTCATTTCTTTTTGGCAATAAACCTTGCCAAATATTACACACTGGACCTTTAATTAGCAGCATCAAATATGTATAGATGTTGCAGTAGCTTCAGACTGTGCACATTCTGCTCCACTTGAGGGTCTACTCTGTGTGATGCTGGTTCCTACTGGGAGTGACTGTGTGGCCGTTGTTAAGCTGTTTCACTTTGAACAAAGGAGTTCATGATATCCAAATTAACCGTATGCCTTTTCCCTCCTCCTTTAGCTCGATGACATTGATAGATTAACTCATATTCAGTGTAAAGGTCAGCCATGCATCCATGTACAGTGACTTGTTAAACCCATCAGCTTGGCTTATCAACACCCGGCTGTTTGCACAGTCAGCCGCAGTCCACACACTGAACCACTCGACAGGACTTGATGCAAATAAAAGCAGAGCTAGACTGAACTCCTCCGGAACTGCTCCTGTGCAGAAATTGAAAGGACAAAGGACCACATTAGATTAACTTTGGAAAACATTCATATGGAGATACAGGAATGCCTAGCACATTTTTTGACCTTGGAAAGAGTGGTTGATAAAGCAATCCTAACATAACGTCAGGCACAAGAACACGACACATAAAACTGAACCAATAAAAAGCCCTGATAAAGAGATGGGGTTTCAAAATCATCCGAGTTGAACTGCTGATCGAAGCTCTGGTACTAAAGTCTTGTTTTACAGCCGTTACTCAGTCAGCAGCCGTCAGCAGGTACAAGCAGAGTGGTCTATTAACCTAAACCTGCTGAAGTATGACCGGAGGAGAGCCAGGTCAGAGTCTGAGTCCTGGTGCAGGGAGGCTGACATTACAGCGGTGTGGGAGGGAGGTATGCGAGAACCCTGCTGTTTACTCCCAAACGTCTGCGTCCGCTTCCACAGGGACCTGTGTTGTGTCATTAAACAAACACACACCACCCTGCGTGTTCTGACTGGTGTGTTGGAGTGAGGCATTTCAAACAGCAGCAACGAGGAGATTAAACACGGGGGGTGTTACTGCTGCAAGTGCACCACAGATTTCTGGTTATTGGAAGAATCAAGGCTGGAACAAATGCCTGACATACTAACCAGTTAGTAATGATTGGCACTGGCTAGTCAACAACTGACTCTTCCAGCCTGTTGAATTACTGCTCAGAGAGAGAGACTGTGTATAATACCTGATGCTAATCTCCTGAAATGCCCTGACTTGGTTCCAGTGACCTACAGTATCAGTGATTCAGATAACCAGGAGTGAATAAAAGGTTTTACTGCACTGCCCTGTTTGTCAGCTGTCTGCCAGCACTCTGACACATAGACCCAAGGGCTGGAGCCACATGTGGGAAAAAACAATCACAATTTAAATCTCAGAATTCCAGGATTTATTGTTGTATTCTGTAAATATCAGAATGACTAGATTAAAGTGTGCGTATTATATTGGCAGGTTTTGAGGTTGTCATATGAGTCGTAATATAAGTGGGAATTTTTAGCATTTTCATTGTCAGAATATGTAAATGATAAGTCTGTACTGAACAATTACAAGAGATGTAATTTGTGTGTCTCTTTTCAAACTGCAGAGTGTGTTCAGACCTTCATGATCACATCTGCTCACTGAAGCAGAATCAGAACCACAACTTTCCTTTTATTTGATGAAGAGGAACAATGTACATCGATAAGCATTTTAAAATAAAATGTAAATGTACTCAATTCTAGCTACCATTTCCATTGACAGTCCCCTTATGCTGAAATAGAAACAAGCAGGTTAAAAAAAGTATAAGTAGGCTACAGTATTTAAAAACATGGGCAGGTACCCCTTGAAATGTGTTGACAGAGAAGACAGAAGCTTGTTTGACTTCAGCCTCTTGAACTGAACTCATCCTGAACAAAGCATTTGCGCCAAAGACAAATACAAACAGTATCAGTTGTTGATTAAATCTGCCTTCACCCACTGAAACAACAACAGCCTGTTGACTTAAACACAACTCTCTAGCAGCTACTTCCTCCTAAAAAGTGTCATTTTTGGAATAAAATCATAATATTTATAAAATAAAATAAAAACTCAGAGGGAACTGATTCTGTAATACTAGTGTATAATTTGAACTGGGAGTCTCTGTCCTCTGCACCTGATGAGAGATTTTGTGGTTGGAACCATTGACGCTGTGCTGCCACAGTAGTGATGCTTTAATCCACTGAAGAACAACAGTGAGGGCCTTGAAGCTACTGTATGTACTTCTCCTTTTGATACACCCACTGTCATCCCTTCACAAACAATCATGCTCCATGTGGAAAATCTTCCTGTTGTCCTGTCCTGTTATTCAACATCAACATTTTTCTCTGTTGTGACATTTTTGAATGGAAACAGAAAGTTATCTCTATGAATCTGTACTACTAGATCTTCTCCCTGCATTGATCTTAACTCTGGTCTTTTGTTTTGCTTCTGCAGCCAAATATCCACAAATCAAGTCTCTGATGGGACCCGACCCCCGGCTGAAATGGATTGTGTGCATGATGGTGGCGATACAGTTTTTAGCTTTCTACCTGGTCAAAGACTTGGACTGGAAATGGGTTATGTTTTGGACCTATGCCTTTGGCAGCTGTATCAACCACTCAATGACCTTGGCCATTCACGAGATCTCCCACAACACGGCCTTCGGGAACAACAAGGCCCTGTGGAACCGCTACTTCGCCATGTTCGCCAACCTGCCCATCGGCCTGCCCTACTCGGCCTCCTTCAAGCGCTACCACCTGGACCACCACCGCTACCTGGGCGGAGACGGCGTGGACGTGGACATCCCCACCGAGTTCGAGGGCTGGTTCTTCTGCACGCGCTTCCGGAAGTTCGTCTGGATCATCCTGCAGCCGCTGTTCTACGCCGTCCGGCCGCTCTGCATCAACCCCAAGCCCATCACTCAGCTGGAGCTGACCAACGTGGCCGTCCAGCTGGCCTTCGACGTCCTGCTCTACTGGCTGTGGGGGGCCAAGCCCGTGGTCTACATGCTGGCCGGCTCCATGCTGGGGATGGGCCTGCACCCCATCTCCGGCCACTTCATAGCCGAGCACTACATGTTCCTCAAGGGCCACGAGACCTACTCGTACTACGGCTCCCTCAACCTTCTCACCTTCAACGTGGGCTACCACAACGAGCACCACGACTTCCCCAGCATCCCAGGACGCAGGCTGCCCATGGTGAGTACACCGACCGCATCACTGGGAGCCACATACACTACTACATACGTGTCGGTGTGTTTACATGCACAGCCAAGTCCAGCTATGCTCATCGCTCCATTTGGGCGTCTCCTTGTTCCAGTTTATGCAACGGGGAAAACCGAATAATTGACGGTGTCGCCTCCTCAACATAGATGGTGTAGAGCAGTGGTTCTCAAAGTGGGGTCCTTACCACTTCTGTCTAGAATTTTTTTACTTTTTTTTGGGAGATTTTTTTTTTTTTTTAAGAAATTTTACCACTTTTTCTAGAAAATGTTTTACTTATTTTTAATTTTAGAAATTTTACCACTTTTTTTCTAGAGATTTCACACCATTGGCTCTAATTTGAACGTACACTGACAAAAAAAAACAACGTTTTTCAGTCTAAAATATTTGTGTATTTCTGGTGTTTGCTTCAAAATATTGTCCAATGGGGGTCTGTAGTCTAATTTGTGTCAATTTTAGGGTGCTTGATGTAAAAAGGTTTGAGAACCACTGGTGTAGAGGCTAAGCCAATGCTTGAAGCCAATGGGGCATTTCAACAAGAAACGTATGATGTGCTTACTTTACCATGACGGATGAATGGAAGTACGTCCACTTGATTTTTAGTTATGATGCACACAATTCATTTATTTCACATCTGATACTTGTAAAAATTCTCCAACAACACATCTGCTCAGAGCGTAATGCTGCACAGCGATCAAACAGTTTTTCCTCTTCCGGTTGGAAACACCTGCCTAGACACAAAGGTTCCTAGGTTATTTAGGCTGATCCTCCAATCACCGTCAGACCCAGAACACAAAACAATAAACAACAATCATAATCTGCTCTTACACGTGGCAATATGTGGACCACTTTCAAGTCGACTTAGTGAAAAACTGTAGATAAACTGTAGACGCACTGGTCTGGGCTGAAAATACGTATACAAATGACTCAGGTCCATGGTTTTCCTTTTCTTTTCTTTTTATAAAACACATCTTCTCACTGGTTGCACTGTGTGATGCACTGACACAGCAGCCCAGGCGCTTTTTTTCTCTCTTCTGGCCGGCTTCTCTGCTCCACTTTGTGCTGTCTCTACTGTTGTGAAGCATGCTCACATGCATTGTCCAGTTTCAGTCAGAAAACTGGTTATCATCACATTATCTGAGTGTTTTAGTCGGATCTGGATCTTTAGTTGTCCAGTGATAGTCGGATTAGGCCATGATTCATTTTTTTCAACTCTCACAGGAACTGTTAGTTTATTTACTCTGTGATAACTTTAGTTAAACCTGATGGATGTATAATCTGGCATCTCAAACCTGTTTAGTTTGTTAGTGAAGACAATGTGTTATTACCTCACAAAGTGACGTGAAGTACGTCAGTATCTTGTGTACCATTGTTATCTCTCCACACTGACTTGATTAGGTCATGATTTCTCACATGTAAATAGAATTTATCCCCACTCTCTTTAAATCAGCACATGAGGGCTTCAAACAATATTGGTTCCTTTTCTTTTACTAAATGCCTGTCAGAGCTGGGAAGGTGTTAACATGCCAACATGCAAATCACTCATACTGTGTTTAATCTGTACATTTTAGTTTTATCTACAGATTCATAAGGACTTGATTTAAATAATCCAGATTCCAGCTAGTACACTAAACCTCAGACTCATGGCGGAGAGCATGATAAAACAGCAGCAACTTGCATAATGAAGGCAGCAAAATGAAGTGCAGCCTTCAGCAGTTAAGATAAGACAGTCTATAAAACTCAATAGAAATGACTGCCAGGAGCTGTAAAGGAAGTTTATTCTACCAGTCTGCAGCTGCCTGAGGTTCTGTCTGTCAGCAGCATGGACTTTAGATCATGTTTGATCCACTCATTTCCTGGACACACGGTCGTCATGTGGCGTTGTCACGTAATTATTTGGAAGAAGTGAATTTTCTTTGAGACTCCGTTGTAAATGTAATTCTTCTGATACACTCCCAGTTCAAACGACTGGTGTGTGATGGTGAACACACCAGGCAGCCAGAGATCCCAGTGACTCCACTACTTCACCTTCCTCTGACAATAAACTGCAGCCTCCATTTTACCAGTGTGCAACAACTAGCACTATATGAATGAATGAACTATTAAAGCTTGAACATACAAGACTTTATACTGACACATTTTGAGAGAGGAACTACACAGACAGTAGCAGCGTTATGAAATTAATTGATTGTTAAGGTTCCTAAATACCGTCACTTTCCGAAAAAGATTATGTTGGAACCATATTGTACATAACGTAACATAGAATTGGTAGAAATTTAAATGTTAGTGTGTCAGTAATTATAAAAAAAAAACAAAAAAACATAAAAAATAAACTTAAACATTTGTTGTAGATGACAATTTATGACTTGAATATTTCAAACACTCCACCTAATTGATCCTATGTTGATAGTAGGGCTGCCCCCGACCAAAGATTTTGTTGGTCGACCAGTAGTCGTCACTTATGGCGATTAGTCGACTAATCGACCCCCCACCTTGAGGGGAAAAAAAAAAAAAAAAAAAATTTTTCTTTTTTTTTTTTAATATATATATTTTTTTTTTTGCCCGCGGTCAGGTTGGGAATTAATTAATTAATGCTCGTGACTTCGGCCGTGTTGGGTCCGAGATTCAACAACAAGCCGGTCGGGTTTCACTGTTATTACCGGCAGAATGCCCGTTTATCACCAATAAACACCGTAGATGAGGAGGGTAAAAAGTTACTGAGCTCAGGCTGTGTGACGAGGGTGTGGGGGTGGGGGTCCGCGGCGTGGAGCGGTGCGGGCATAGACATATCTATGGGTGCGGGGGTGGGGGTCCGCGGCGTGGAGCGGTGCGGGCATAGACATGTCTATGGGTGCGGGTCTCTGACTGCAGCGGGGACCATCATGGATCCGCTCCGTGACACTGAGACTGACCGCCGGTGAGCGCTGTGGGACGGGACCGGGGCTCAGACAGCACCGTTAACAGTGACAGCGGTGATACGAGAGAGACGTGCCGTGTAAAAAAAAAAAAAAAAAAAGTGTCACGTCAAGACTTCCTGTATCTGGCCCTTCAAAATAAAAGCCCCCTAACCTTTCCTATACAGTTCAGTCATTGATGTTGGCTTAATTTTGACAAGACACGGCTCCAAATGTTTTTTTTTTTTTTCTGCGACCAATCGACCAATGAAATTTTGGTCGGCTAATGATTTTTTAGTCGACCAGTGCTTGGTCGACTATTTGGGGGCAGCCCTAGTTGATAGATACTTCAAATATTTTGTTTTAATAATTAGTAATGCAATTATATTTTGAATATATCTGATTTTACGCATAATTAGTGTTGTGAACGTAATTAATGCATAATAATCATGATAATTGTGATACTGTGATTACTTCTTTGACAATAAACAAAGAGAATGTGTAACCGTGACATCCCTAGCTGTGTAACGTCAGAGCCATGTCAGCTACCGGCTGTTTCCCTCGCACACAAACAAAAGTGAAACTCTTGTTGCTTCTTGTCTTTCTCCAGGTGAAGAAAATCGCAGCCGAGTATTACGACGACCTGCCTCAGTACACGTCGTGGGTGAAGGTCCTGTACGACTTCATCATGGACGACTCGCTGAGCCCGTTCTCGCGGATCAAGAGGAAGCTGAAGGGAGACGTCAAGCAGGAGTAACGTCGCCAGGAAAAAGAAAAAAAAAAGCCATCTCCGGGAACAAAGCTGCAAGCGTCGCCGCGACGGCAGCCGGGCTAACCATCCTATAAACTTTAACAAGCTTCTGCAGATTAATCCATTCAACGCGTGAGACGCGGGCGGAGACTGTGCACAGGACTTCTGATGGGAGATGTAATCAAAAACCAAGACAAGAGGGTGTGTGAGTGTACCTGGGGCTGGCTGCACAAACACTTCAGGCTTAGTCCAGATAAGTAGTTGAGTTTAAGACGTCTCATCTGACTGAAGGAGGACCGAGGTTTAAAACTAACTCCACATGTCTGGCTAGTTTCATCTCTCAGCCGCCTGGGAGCACAGACAGAAAGTTTTCCTCGTGTTTCTGGATCCTCGTCTTTAACTGGACCAGTAAGAACTGAACCGGAGACCACAGACAGGTGTGTGAAGTCTTTGTGCATCCAGCCACACAACACCCCCCCCCCCACTCCTCTACTGACTGAGAGCAGTGTTCCACGGACAGGTCCCAGCTCCGCCACAGCCCAACCACACCTTCTCGGACTCGCTATTGGTCGACAGCATATCTGTGTGCATGTGTGTGCGTGTGTGTGTGTCTGAAGTGGACCAAAGTTGAACTGTTGAGTGAATCCACTCATGAAGACCCCTCCATTATGAACTGATTGTTGCCTGTTTGATACTACATGTACTGAGCGGATGGAGAGGCTCACACCAGGTGCATTCTGTTTGAAACATAGAGATTTGCCCTTTTCCGGCCCATGACCCTGTTTTCAACCGCTCAGCTTTTTTTTTTTTTTGTAACATATGACACTTTAAATCCACCATGACATGACACAACCTGTGAGTGTGAGGTTGCGTTGCATGCGAGATCAAAGTGTGTTAGTGCCTCAGCATTGTCTTCACGTCTGCCTTCATTTGAGTTTTAAGGAATGAGTTCACTTTGATGAGAGAGTGTGTGTGTGTGTGTGTGTGTGTGTGTGTGTGTGTGTGTGTGTGTGTGTGTGTGTGTGTGTGTGTGTGTGTGTGTGTGTGTGTGTGTGTGTGTGTGTGTGTGTGTGTGTGTGTGTGTGTGTGTGTGTGTGTGTGTGTGTGTGTGTGTGTGTGTGTGTGTGTGTGTGTGTGTGTGTGTGTGTGTGTGTGTGTGTGTGTGTGTGTGTGTGCGTGCGTGCGTGCGTGCGTGCGTGCGTGCGTGTGCTTCAGGACGGTGGAACTGCAGCTCCTCCTCGAGTCACGTCCTCTGTGTTTTATGTTCAAAATGAATTTAGTAACCAAATTGTATGTGGTTGAGGCTGATGTGGCTCATTCCACTGCTTTTATATTTAGTACCATCAACTTTGACTACTTTGAAGCCAATGAAATAAATAAAAAATAAATCAATGAGCAAGTACGCAAAGCTTGATTTATTTAACACTGTTTATTCCAGGGGGATATGGAGAACACACATGGACAAGTAATTTAAAAAATCACATTGTAATGGGCACTGAAATAGGAATTCTAAATTGAATTTTTTTCTTTTTTGAAAATCTAAGTTGAAATTTAATTCAACTATTAATCGATCAATAAATACCTTAGATTTATACATAGATTTATCATTTTTATTTGGAAAAAAATATTTTAAAGGCATTTATTTAAGTCCCACTTTAATTTCCTTTTTCACTTGCATTTCCTTTTTATAGTTATGTAGATGCGAAGTTCATTTAACCTTTCTCCGACACATCTTCATCTTCATCACCAGGCCATTGAATAAGCTGAGTATGTTAATGACAGACAAGCAGCAGCTGGCAGAGGCAGCTCAGGCTGCACTGACGGTCCTCACACAGTTCATTGGTTGTTATTTCTTATTCTTGGCTTTCTATATTTATCTCTTCAATTCTCATAATATGATGCCTTTATTATGATATTAGGCCTTTATACTTGTAATATTTTCTAAAAAAAAAAAAAAAAAGTTGTAGTATTTCAGATGTATTCTTGAAACTACAGATTTCTCTTTAGCCCTGGTTCTCCACTGTAGGATAAAAAGCAAATCAGTCAGAATGTTCTTCCTGCCAGTGTTGAGGCCTCACTGTGAATCACCTCAGGGCTCCTCAAGTCACAGAGAGCTGCTGCTGCTGCTGCTGCCGGACGTCCTCTCTCTCTCTGAAGGGTCATGTAGCAGCAGGTAGATGGAGTTAAGGTGGAACCAAACACTGCTTCACCGAGGAGAGCAGAGGAGAGGAGCTTCATGTTTCTATTCACACATCACTGGAGATGTTGAAAATATTTGTTAAACTATTAAAAAGATTTTGCCTCATAGTCGTAGAACTGTAGACTTCCACAAACCTGAGGGACTATTATTTAAAAACATTTACTGGAGGTATCAGAGTTGCAGTGTGTTGAGACAGAGAAAGCAGCAACAGGGGAAAAAGAACACAACTCAACTAGGCCTACATCTACACTTGATACCTTGAGAAGGTTCCAAATACGTCTCTGGTATCCGGCAGAACTGGGGCATCGACAAAATCATCTCGTTACCCAGAAACCCTTGCTGTGGCCCCAGATGGAGCCGGTGACACAACACGGCAGCAATCACATTAAGATCCAGCCCAGTCACCGGTGTCTGGTGACAGACAGCAGGTCAGTGCTGCTGCTGCTGCTGCTGCTGAGTCACCAGATCCAGTTTAAACTGACCTCAAATCCAGTCAGACTGTTGACTTTCATACTGGAAAATGAAAATCACGCTTCTGTTAATGAAATAAAATACTTCTCACTCGTTTTTTTTTTCTTTTCTAATCCATAAAGAGCAGCTTCATCCTCATGGGACTGGTCTCCAGCACCTGGATGACGGTTGTCTGACCCGTCCAACAGGCCCAACATGGTGGCAGACTGTTGTCATGGTGACCTCATAGGAGACCAGTGGGATGATGGGTAGTTAAGACACCAGCCTCAGTGACCACAGAGCTGGATCTACTAGAACTAACAGAGAAATCCTCAGTGTAGAGATTCATTGATGTGTTGTGTTGTAAACTGCAGCCGTGCTGCTCAGGTTCTGTTCCTGGGATCAGGCTGAATAACACTGCAGTTTGATTTCAGCTCACTCTCACCCACACTGGCAGCAACATTAGAAATTCTGCTTCAGTTCTGTTATGGATGCATCAGGAGGCACTACTGTTACACCACTGCATACGTAAATCTGTTGTCATTCTACTTCATATAACGTAGGCATTGTACATATAAACTTGTAGCAAGGAGGAGGGTGAAAGGAAGCAGGAGGTGACATCACTGGTAGGGAGGAGGAAGGGAGGTTAGAAATCAGACCACCTGTGAGAGTCTGGGAGGAGGGAAAATCAAACAAAGGAGAGACTGAAAGGAGGAAGGAGGTCTGAACACAAGAAGTGAGAACAAAAAGGAAAGGAGGAAAAGAATTTAAAGTAAAAGTGAAAAAAAGACTTTAACTGAGGAAAGCTGAGGAATCTGTACGTGGACCCAGGACTCGGAAAAAGGAACTGAATCCCTGGAGCAGGCGGATCTGTCACTGCTCGGACTCAGGCGTGGCTTTCTCTCTGGGTCGGAGGACAACCGTGTACCCCTGTATCAGCAGATAAGTTCCCCTTTACCCCAAACTCTCCTGGCTTCTCCCTGTCTGACCTGAGAATTACTCCTGCTCTCTCTCTCTCTCTCTCCCTCTCTCCCCTACCTGAAACACACGTGACATACCCCATCTCCTACCTGCCCGGAGCTGGATTCTCTTCCCCTCCCCCTCCCCCTCCCCCACACACCTACATTCACACTCCTATGAACTGAACTGAACTGAATTACATTCACTCCCACACTCCCTCTCCGGAACGGACTGGCCCCCTGAAGCCTCACATACAAACCCCTGTCCCTCCCCACATACACCCCTACGCTCATATATACACCCCCTTGGTTAAGGAAACAGTCTGCATATTTACGTTTAATTTAAGTTCTGTGAATTGACTGTTTTACCTCCTGATTTATCCTGGATAAATCAGGATTAATTCGTTAAACTGTTTTGATGATGATGATGATGATGATGATGATGATGATGATGATATTGATGGCTGTCTAAGTGAAAATAAGAATCTTTACCAGCCTTAACCTCCTTGAGTTTGATGTGTTTGATTTTGGTTGATTATGTGATGTGACTTGTGTAGCAGGGAAGCCAGCTGCTGGGTTTTCTCTCCCTTATGAATTAATCGTTTAAAATAGAAATCATAATATAAAAGTGACAGTTTGAATTGACTATTCTGCTGTCTGGCGCCCAACCTTTTATTCTATTTAGGGAGAGGCTTCTACGCTACAAACTTTTTGGACTAAGACCTACATTTACTGTAATTACTAACAAGGTTGTACTGTAACATTCAGTAACAATAATAATAGTAATAATAATAACACAGCAGTGTATCAGTGAGTAAAATTTCAGAGATGAAAAAAACAAATTGGTATTTCTGCTGTGCTGTCTGGCTCTTTCTCCCTTTCTCTTCCCCACTGATAATAATTGAAACAGATTCATCCAGAAACCTGCAACGTCCAGTCAACTAAGGATTCCACATCACAACGGCTGCTGTACCTGGACAGTGGAAGACACATACACTCTTCATCCCTCTTCTTCCTCATTGTGCTGATGAAGCCCCCTCCCTCTACCAATGGGCTTTATGCACAGCTCCACTACTTCCTGAACTTAATGCTGCTCCTTTGTTTCCTGTCTTACATTATTGGACAAACTGATTAATCCAGGTGTGTATGAGTAATCACAATGGTCAGACAGACCAGGATTAATCAGTTTGTCCAATAATAAATAAACAAAGGAGCAGCACTAAGTTCAGGAAGTAGTGGAGCTGTGCATAGAGCCCGACTGCCTGTCTGATCTATAATATAAAGTATTGTATTTCATGTCTTTATCTCTTTTATTTTGAATGATTATGACTTATGTTTAATGAAAACCCAGAATTCAGTATCTAGTCAGGTTCACTGTGTACAATAAAGTACTTTTGTGGGAATTTTTGGGGTAGGCTATTTGTTGACCTATACATTTTTGGAATCTGCAGACCTTGGGGAATCCAAAAACCAATGTTGCCAACACCAAGTCCGTGCAAGTGGCAAAACTAATTTTGCCAAAAAAAAAAAGCGAAACCATTGGTTTTTGGATTCCCCAAGGTCTGCAGATTCCAAAAATGTATAGGTCAACAAATAGCCCAAAAATCCCCACACAAGTACACAGTGAACCTGACTAATCTCGAAAAAATTTGAATATAGTGATGATGTCACACTCCAATTTGCTGATTAACTCCAAACACCTGCAGAGGTTTCCTGAGCCTGGTTTAGTAGCTCCACTGTCACGGAGAAGAGCTGACCTCCATCACATTCTGCTTTATCCAGATGCAGCTGTATATGACTTTGTCAAATAAGATAAGAAGGAAAAAACAACATATATTGGCAATTTTTGCACTTTATTCATTTTACACCTCAGTAGCATATGGAGGATCCATACACAATTCTGAGCTTCAGGTGCTGCCAGGTGTATGACTGACCTGCTGTGAGTCCAGACCTCAACCCAACTCAACACGTGTGGGATCAGCTTGGGTGTTGCACGTGCTAAAGAGACCAGCAAAGCCTAGTGACCATGCTGGTTGACCTTCAAGAAGCCCTAGTTTAGGGATGGGATGTCATCCCACAGCAGAATGTGACCAGGCTGGCTGTGGCTGTGGATGAGGTCCCCGACTGTCAAATGAATAAAGTGGGGAAAAAATGGCCAATATGTGTTGGTTGAAGTCGTTCCTTATTACTGTTCGAGACTGCAATCATCCAATCACCAAGCAGCTCAGAACAAGAGTGAATACCAACAGGAAAATATTGCAGGGGATTTGGACACATTTTGGGGGGGCTCTACCCATACATTTAGCTGTGTTGGTCATTCTATGTACCGGTATGCACAATCCTTACAAGTTGTACCTCGTAGTAAAGGTGACTAATCAGGCTTTCTAATGATATAAAATACAACACCATTATTATTAAAGGGAAGAAATGATTGACTGGAATAATGCTTCCAAACGTTTTTTGAGGAGTTTAGTTTTCTTCATCTGAGATCCTGGTTATTGTCGAAACAAATCCTGCCACCTGCTGGTTCCCTGTCAGATCAAACCCAGCCAGACCAGCTCAGTGTTTGGTTTTACAGCCACTCCAGCTCTGATGTCAAAACAAACACCTGTGGGTTTTATGCTCCTTATGTCACCGACTTGATTTCATAACATGGGTTCATTCTGTGTGTGATGCTGCTTGTTGTTGTCAGACTGAGCCTTGAGGGATGCATGTTGGGTGATGACTATGACAAAATGAACAGAAACTACAGAAGAGCTACATGAGGGCCAATTCTGACTTTTTCACTCAGGATTCTGGGGAAAAAGTCAGAATTGTAACTTTAAACTCAGAACTGTGTGTGTTTTTCTCAGAATTGTGACTTTGACTTTTCTGACCTTTTTTTTTAATCGGAATTGAGAGTCTAGATTGTTTTTTTTTTTAGAATTCACTTTTATTTTTTTAACAGTTGCCTTAAAGGGATAGTAGCATTTTTTTAAAAAGTGGGGTTGTATGATCTACAAATAGCCCCCAAGTACTAATTGCCGTAGAAGACTCTCTGCACTCCTCCCGTTAGCAACGCCAGCCCATAGCCCTGCCCAGAGATTTACAACATACTTTGTTGTGAACAGACCCAAAGAAACGGCCTATTTTCGCGGCCTAAAAGCGGTTTTACCTGGAAAAAAAATACACAGTTCCATTGTTCGCTATAATATAATTTTTTGCAGCCCTTCAAAGTGCAGGAAAAACACAGTTTTTATTTGGACCTCACGTATCCCTCCGCCCAGGGTTAGCGCCTGCCGATCAGCAGTTCGTTAGGTCCAAATAAAAACTGTGCTGGAAAAAATCATATTATAGCGAACAACGGAACTGTGTATTTTTTTCAGGTAAAACCTCTTTTAGGCCGCAAAAAAAGGCCGTTTCTTTGGGTCTGTTCACAACACTGTATGTTGTAAATCTCTGGGCAGGGCTATGGGCTGGCGTTGCTAACGGGAGGAGTGCAGAGAGTCTTCTACTGCACTTGGGGGCTATTTGTAGATCATACAACCCCACTTTAAAAAAAATGCTACTATCCCTTTAACCCTCTTCCGTAGGAAACAATCCATCTGATAAAGAGCAGTAATAAACAGCAGTGTGTACATTCACTCCAGCTATCAGTAAGCTGGAGGCTGGGTGGCGAGGAGCTGATGGAGAGCCGGGTGGCGTCACACTCGGCCTAATAGCAGAACAGGAGCTGATCTGCAGCTCTGATAACTGATACCACTACCAGACAACATGCCAGCTGTGTTTGTCCTTCGTCTCCACTCGCACTTTTATTAACAAAAGCAGAAAACAGCATTGTGACTCTTCCATAATAAAACAAGTAGAATAGAAAGTGTGTGTGACGTATTAAGTTGTTCAGGTGGTGGACGGCGGCTCCGGTCCGGCTCATCTGCTCAGGGACTCTCGGAGCTGCTCGTACATCTTCTGGTCCTGCACGGGGAACACACACACACACACACACACACACACACAGTCAGTGTCACTGCACGCTGCTGGGTTTCACACACACACACACACTGAAGAGGAAGCTGAGCCACCATCACCTCTTACTACACACACATACATGTAGCTACTAGCTAGGGTTGACTGTGGTGTAAAGGATTAGTTCCTGTGGGTAGAGGACTGATGTGACAGTGTGGGACGGGTTGGACTGGTTCTGCTGCTACTTGATAGCAGGGAGACGATGGGACGGTGATGTGAGAGGCTGCTGAGCTGTCAACAGCCCTTATCTGCAGCTCACACAGTCACAACAACAACACAACAGACATGTGCTCCCATCACAGTGAGCTGATGTAGTAGTGATAAAGTTTCAGTCTCATTAACATCAACTCATTATTTATTAGATATTTAATAACTCACTCCAGACAATATACGGTAACTGCTTTCTCTCTTTCTCTGAAAAAGTATTTGTCACACTTAAATGTTTAAAATCATCAAACAAATTGTAATATTAGACAAAGATAACCCAAGTAAATATAAAATACGGTTTTTAAAGTTAAATTTATTAAAGGAGAATTCCGGTCATTTTTGACCCCTAAATCTTTTTCCTGATGGTCACCCAGTATTGGGGGGAGCAAAAAACGCCACTAAAATTGAAAAGCAACATTTCATGCTGCCAACTCAAGAAATTCAAGAACAGATGAAAAAACAAAAAAAAACAATGACATCTATCAGTCTGGAAAGTGTTGCAAAGCCATTTCTAAAGTGTTGTGACTCCAGCGACTCCTTTTTTTGTGCTTTTGTAGAAAGAAGTTTTCAAAGAACCACATTTGTGATGTGGAGGAAAAAAATAGAATTTTTAACATCTAATATTCAATCATTCACTCTGTTATTCTTATTTGATTTCCTACTTTAACTTTTTTCTAAATATAATGAATTTAATCATTTTAGTTTCAGCCTTGTGTTGCAGGTATAACACTGACACTACATGGCCTCCTCTGTCTGTCAGCTGATTCAAACAGGAATAAACACACATATACACACACATATACACTATGTATATGCACTTTCTCACCTTTTTGGACACAGACGGGCGAACTTTCTTGAACGCCTCCTCAAAGTTGTCTTTGTTGACTCTGATGTCAGCGACGGATCCAGAGCAGCTGCTGTGACCTGTGAGAAACCACAACGTCTCCTCAGCACCACACACACGCTGTTCAACAATGTTGTTTGAAATGTAAACACAGGAGCTGCTCTTCAGTGTCACCGTCACCGCTGATATTAACACGTCTTTATGCCACTTACAACCAAACATTCCTCTTTTAGCAGATAAGATAAGTCGATAAGATACAGGAGATTCAAATATTCCTTCATTCGTCCCATGGTGTGAAAATTTACAGGGTTACAGCGGCAGTGAAGAAATATAGAGCAAAACAAACACCTGTAGGTTTTGTTATTTATATATATATATATATATATATATATATATATATATATATATATATATATATATATATATATATATATATATATATATATATATATCAGAGGAGGCTGGTCCATTGAGGCAGAGGAGGTTGGTCCTCCTCTATTTTTGAGAGGCAAAAGGAAAATTTATTTTTTATTTAAGAAAGAGTAACTGGTTGAAATAAATCATTACCAAATCTCAGTATAATTTATAAAATATTATATATGTATTTTATCATAAAAAAAGTTTGTTTTTTGGAAGAAAATCCACTTAAAACGGCTCAACTGCGCCGCCAGCAGGCTCAGGAGACAGAGCAGGCTGTGTGAGGAGCAGGGAGCAGGAAGGTGGGGGCTCTACGGAGGTGGCAAGATTTTTACCTCCCTAACTGGCCTCGGGGCGGGATCTTCTTCCATTGACTCAATGCATTTAGGATGTCTTCATCCTGACCATAGACTGTAAAAAGAATGGACGTAGCGTCCGTGACGTCACCCATTGGTTTTGGGGAGTCTGTTTTGTGCCGCTACTACGGGGGTTAGAACCGCGCCATGTTGGATTCTACTTGCCATATTTGGAGCGGTGCGGCCGTTGGCCGGCCGAGAGCCCGCCCACTGGCCTCGTAGCAGCGGTTGCCGGACCTGTCGCTCAACGGTTCTGCGCCCTGATTGGCCAGAACTTTAACCCTAATAATAGTAAAACGGTAGAGTTTAAAAAAAATTCACCCCCCTCAGAGTGTGTGCGGGGGTAGAAACTATCGATTGAGACCAAAAAAATAAAATGTACCAGGCTGTAAATATGTTTTTTTAAGCTGTAAAATCGGCTATTTTAACATGGGGCTCGATTGGAGTTGCTCCCTTCTGGAGCCAGCCCCCAGCGACAGCCGGGGGGATTGCAGCTTTTTGAATGCGGAAGTGAGCTTCACTTCTCAGACCGACAACTGCCCCCTTGATCCTGACCTGTGATTGGCTAAGACACGTAAAATGACGTCATGACGGAGGAGGCTCTTCTGTACCAATCAGCAATCAGAACACAAGATTGACAGCAGGTTGGTCCAATGACAGTTCTCCAACCCCCCTTGGTTACTGTTGCTATGTGCGCCAAACTTTCACTCCCAGCCGTGCTGCTTATGCTGCTCCTAGCACAAGAAATACGGAGTTTTCAGAGATATTGGCATCGATTTGAAAGGAAATATCAGCAGATTTCTGGATAAACTGTTAGGAGATATCAGAGAGAAGCAGTCAGAGAGATTGTTAATAGTTTTCAGTTACGTGACCTGGGCAGCTGGAGGGTAAACAAAGACACGACCGGACTTTTTTTTTTCTTCTCCGCCATCAGCTCAGGTAAAAGCATAGCTATATCTAAGAGGTAAAAGCCAAATATGTATGTAATTTGAGTGGAACACTTTGTTTTGTTATTAATAATTACAGATTTTCATGGTTTTTGTTTTTCCTTTTTAAATCAGAGGGTGTAAATCCCCACTGTGGCATTTACAGGTGTTGAACACTGGCCTGCTTTTTTTTTTTTTTTTTACATCCCACATCCAAGATCATGGCTCTGTCTTTTTCATTAGGCCTGTGTTAATCTGAAAACAGTAAGATTTAATAAAATTATGTTGTTTTTAAGAAATCTTGTAAGACATTGTTTTACTGTTTAATTTTCATTGAATATAATAAAGTAGGGAGAAGTAGTGCTATAAAATAAAATGAGGCCGTGGACTGGTGTTCCTCCTGTCCTCCCTAATTTTTTCAGTCACCAGCCGCCACTGATATATATATATATATATATATATATAAATAAATAAATAAAGCAATAAAAAAAAGAAAGCAGAATTTGTAAGAAAATATGTAAGAAGAAAAGATAAATAAGCAAATATATAAACAAGAAATGCTCAAATCTGTACAGATAAACTGTTGGTAATATATATGTATATTAAATATATGTATTTGTGAAAATATGTACAATCCAGTGACAGATATAGAGTGAAACATTCTGCACAGAATATAATAGTAGTAATAACTATATATGTACACTGTGTAGCTGCAGATTGTCCTTATGTAGCGTTTACTACTATTACCGTATATTCTGTTGAATTTTATTCTATATTCAGATCTGATAGTCAGCAGGAATATTTGGGTTCTGATATGATTGGCTGTTCTGGCTTGTTCCTAATGACTTCAGTTATATCACAGCAAATTATTTATTTCCTCCTCCGCTTTCTGACTGGCTGGATTTTCCATTCGGGCTGCCATACAAACATGGCGGCCAAGATAGCGACACCCTTGCTACTGTATGTATAAAATAATAATTATAAGGCTACGAAAACCAAACTAATTTTATTTTATAGCTATTATACACTTATACAAATATATTCATGGATAGTAGGCTATATTGCAATTATTACACACTGGACCTTTACGTTGTGTCATAATTGGCAAATAAACTTGTGAATCATGGACAAAAAGTGAGTTTTGTGAGGTTACAGTGACCTTTAATCTGACAAACACTCAGCCTCCAGCTCCTGTTATTTGGTAGATGAACACCAACACCAGCAGAGCTCCACGGTGAGGTGAAACCATGGCGACCAGACCCATGTGACCTCACATCTCCATCTTTTAACACCTTCAAACTACTTAACAGCTTTACTGAGGTGGAGTCGAGTTACCTGAGGAAGCAGTTGAGGAATTCTGGGACTTGAGGAAGGACCTGAGGGCGTTGACAGATGCTTCCCTCACTAACGCAGTCAGGTCAGCACCACTGGAACACACACACACACACACACACACACACACTTAGACTCTGTATGGAGAAGCGTGTGAAGGACAGGTGTAGAGGTGAAGCAGGACAGAGTGTGTGGACATACGTGAAGCAGTCACAGCGCTGGTCAAAGGCGATCTCCTCCAGACTGACGTCCTGCTCCAGCTGAGGTCTGCTCCCTCCCTGTGACATCATCAACATCCATTACCAAATTTAAAGAATGGGCTTTTGTAAAAGGCCTGCTTTCTTATGTTAAATTTAAATGTGCTGGTTTAAAAAGGCGAAGGATATTAGTCACATTAAACACTGATCTGATTTTTACTGAACTTTGGATCGTGTTTCTATTCATCTTTTGATAAATAACAAGACTAGGTCAGAATCTGGGACATGTCTGAACCACCTGAGGGTAAAATCCTGATTTTGTAACTCCAACATCATCTGACAAAATCACAAAAGACACAAGTTCAAGAAAAATAATGTGTCCTTATTTCAGCTGTATGTACTGCTACACGATCACATGTCTAATTCCTCTGTTGATTTAGCTCAAAATGATGGTGAGGCTTCATTTTATTTATTTTTTATTCATCTAACCTTTATTTATCCAGAGAGAGATCCACTGAGATTAACAATCTATTTTCCAAGGGTGTCCTGGCCAAAAGGATTTTAGATATGAATAAAATATAGACACACAATAAAACACACCCTAACTCCTGAGTCCTGCCTAAATAAGATGAGACGTTATTTGATTTTGTTCGTCGTGAAAAACAATGCCCCACTGGCCTGGCATGAAAACATTTCCATTGTGTTCACAGGCTTTTTTATCTTGTTTCCTGCAGTGAACAAACTTTCTCCTTCCATATGATATGATCCCATGTCTTTGTCTTAGCTTGTGTAAAATGCATGAATGGTAATCTAAACATTATTTATTGCATTTATCCTATTAAATAAAATTTCTGAATGAAAAAATTTACGGCTGATTTTCTGATAATGGCAATCTTACAAGGCAACAGAGCGCTCAGGTCTCCTGTAGGACTTTGGTCCATCCTGTGATGGGACAGGAGTCTCCTATTGGACACGGATTTTGAGGCAGGACTACTCTGCTTCTGGGTGAGCTACAGACACACCAGTGGACTCTTTGTCCCGCTTTCAATTAAAGAATTACGTCGCTATCATTCGCTTTAGGAGATAGACGCGAACGAGTAAAACAATACCCCTGTCATCGTATACGATGGAGGGTTCATGTGTTACCTTGGTGATAGTGAGCAGGATGGCATGGCGATCAGCTGCAGGCGGCAGACCCACGTACAAGGTTTTATCTAGTCGGCCTGGCCTCAGTATGGCGGGGTCAATGATATCTGAGAGAGAGCAGACAGCAGCAGTCAGTGGTTTCCTACACAGCTCCAGGTACAGATCCAGATGTTGCTGTAAATCACCATCTACCTGGCCTGTTGGTGGCAGCCATGATGAAGACCTGTCGTCGAGTCTCCAGGCCGTCCATCTCTGTCAGCAGCTGGTTGACCACCCGCACACTGGCTCCTGACTGAACACACACACACACACAGTTCATACACACATGCATCCGTCTGTCCCCAGGAACATCAGTAGAGCAGTTGGTCCTTCGTTGTGGTCTGGAGCCATTAGTGCTGACACTGCTAAAGGAATGTGACCACATGTGGTCCAGACCAGCTCTGACTGTGTGTGAGTAACCAGATCTTTAATGTGTTCTGAATGGTTGAATGGAATCAGATATGGAATCACTGCTTGGTTTGGTAATCTCACAGTAAAGCTGGAGAACACGCTGGCCAGCAGGCACAAGATGGCAATGAAGATAACTGGCATGAAAAATGATGAGCCCATAGAGAACTTCTACATCAATGAAGCAGTTAAACAAGCCACAAACATCTCATCTGACTCAACACACTGAATTCCAAAAAGTAGAACAAACTGCTTTAAAGGGGAATTGCCATTTTTTACAATCTGGTATAAGAGATAGATAGATAGATAAATAACTTTGGTGTCATTACAAGTCGTTCTGATGAACCGCGTATATCCGTATTATGTGAGTCTACAGGGCAGCAGAATGCAGCCTCTACTGTAAATAACACATTATCTGCCGTGAAACTCCTTCATTTCACCAATATTTAGTTATGATACACTAGTGCTGTTCCCCTCTGAGTCCAGGGTTAGCTGTTATCAACATCCAGGGTCTGTAGGTTGACCTACTGACCTCTGACCTGGATGATATTATGAAGTTATCTGGGTGAGTAAATTATCGTATTTTATGCTAGAAATAAAGTCCAGATTGTAAAAAACGACAATTACCCTTTAAGTCATCCTTTGTTCCAGCCTCCATTAAGCTGTTGAACGAGAATAAACTCTAGTGCAATAGAGCAATGAGCAATTTCACTTTTCACTTTTCATACCTTTTTAAACCAGCAGGTTTAAAGGGACAATGTTTTTGTATGTGATAATGTCTTTTTACACATTTTGAAGCAACAGAGTGTAGTGCTGTACAATAAAGGGACAATAAAGTTTACTTTACTGTATTTAGATCAGACTACTAGTGATCAGATCAACTGAGACAGATGTTAACAGCAGGTAAACATCTGGTTCTGGTTTCACTGCTGCCACAGAAATAACACTTTCTTTGCTTTATACAGTTTGTTGTGATCATTGTACTGTTGTAAGAAGAACAGTGTTAGACTGATAGGAAATCCAGCTGGAAATCTGTTCTGTATGTAGTGTTATGTTGTTTTGACATGAGCTACTGATCAACAACACTGACTGTCTCTGCTGTCATTATCACACATCTACAGTTTGCTCCAACCGTCAGTGATCTGCCTGTCCTGCTGGTGTGATGATGATGTGACCTGGCTGACATCCTACATATCATTATGGCCTGTCACACTGTTTACTGTCTACACTCTGTATGAAGCTGATGGATTCTCACCTCGTGGCCTGAGCGGCGCGGACACAGAGCGTCGATCTCATCGAAGAAGATGACACACGGAGCCGAGTTGCGTCCTCTCTGGAAGACCTGTCTGACAGCTCGCTCACTCTCTCCCACATACTGCACACACACACACACACACACGTCTGTCAGTGCTGACTCTATGACCCAGCTCCACGGCGACACATCCTCTGCCTCCACTGCATCATGTGACTCACCATGTTGAGCAGCTCTGGTCCCTTGACTGAGATGAAGTTGAGGCCGGACTCATTGGCCACCGCCTGTCAGGGGACGACAGTGAGACAAGAGTGAGACACAGCGGGACGATGAGGAGCTCTCCTCTCTTTGGACAGACAGTCATGTTGGCAGTTGCTACACAGAAGCATCTTAAAGGGATAGTTCAGTTTTTTTGAAGTGGGGTTGTATGAGGTACAAATGGCCTTTAAGTATAATATCTGTAGTAGAAAGGTCCAGTGCATCGTGCTGCACCGAGACACATCTAATACACTGTTGTGAATGGGGGACAAGTCCCATCTCAAAATCATACACCAGTTCAAGAGTACCATCTAAAGTAGAAATTTATAACGCATCAGCTGGTTGGAAAAAAGCTAGTTTAACTGGAACTAACCAACTAACTAACCAACTCACTCAGTATTCCTCCACACAGGCAGGCTCTGCGATGCGCTGTATCACTCCACCTATCAGCTGTTTGGATCAGCGGTGTGTGTGGAAGAGGCAGAGGCAGAGACCTTTCTACTGCAGATATTATACTTAATAACCATCTGTACCTCACACATCCCCACTTCAAAAAAGCTGAACTACCCCTTTAAAGGTTGAGTCTGGAGTTTTTTTGCCCAAAAATAAACACTAGACAAATGAAATCTGTCTTAATCATCACCTATGTGGTTCTAGTCCTGTGTGGTGGGGGCTGTGTCTGCAGCGCCCCCTCCCCCTGCCTGTATTTTGGTCTTTTGCTCTGTTTTGTTGTGCACGGGGACGTTTCTGGGTGGAGAGCGAGAGAGTCGGTGTTTTCTCTCCTTCCAATGACGGAGCTCAGGTGAAGCTACGTACAGCAGAGTAGGAGGCTCAGGGCTGCTAGCCCCGCTAGCTGTCCTGGATGTTAGCGAGTGCTAGCACGTCTCTTTCTCACAGCAGCAGCGGCTATGACGTCACTGACAACTAAAGCCTTCGAGTGGTAACAAGTATAAGGGCCATTGTGGTGAGTTGGCTCGATGCTAACTTGGGCTAGTGGTAGAGGTTAGCATCCGCCGCTAACACCGTCTTCCCAGCTCACCACAACGGCCCTCCTGCTCCTTACAACATAACACTGGAGGCTCCTATTGGCCCACGGTTCCAGCGCTTCACTCGGACTGTATTTCCTTTCCTTAGTCTGAATGCTTTGTTTACAAATTGCAACAAACAAAACTCCAGACTCTACCTTTAACCATGAAAGAGTGACAGTCTCCTGTAGGGAGGACTCAACATGGATGTGGCTGTGGTTTAGGTTACGCAGGCTAGTTGTGTCCACCTGCTCCTAGTATTTATGCTAAGCTCGGCAAAAACATCCCAACCATTTTCAAACACTAGACATTGTAAATCATATAAATGGCATCAGAACTGTCCAAACAGATGTGTCCAACAAACAAACAGGTATCAGGTGTGATGGTGTGGATGTGGACAGGAACCTTAGCCAGCAGCGTTTTCCCACATCCTGGAGGTCCGGCCAGCAGAACTCCAGACGGAGCGCTGAGCCCCAGAGCTTTGAACTGCTCCGGAGAGCGCACTGGAGCCTGCAGGAAACACACACAGACACACACATGCACACAGCTGTGTTATTCTACGCTAACACACAAAATAAGCACTGTGACAATGAACCAGGTCAAAGTACAACTCAGAGAGAATCACACACAATAATGAAGGGTTTTCTGTCTATACAGGACAGGGAAAAACTTGTTCATGCATTCATTTTCAGTAGATTGGATTACTGTAATGGTTTCTTACTGGTCTAAACAAAAAAATCTATTAGACAGATCCATAATGCGCACTACATGGTCTTGGACCAAGAAATATTCTAGATTTAATAAATCCATATGAAGCATCCAGTCCCCTCAGATTGTGAGTGAAGCAGCATTCAGTTATTATGCTCCTCATCTGTGGAACAGTCTGCCTGCACACCTGAGGTCTGCTCAAAGTCTACAGCTTTCAATTCATTTTTGGGATTTTAAAGGGATAGTTCAACATTTTGGCAAATTGGCCCATTGCCATAATTGCTATAGACTATTGCTTGTGTTGGCAGTAGGTTCGTTACCTTTAATTGTCGGTGTAAGCTACTTTTAGAACGGCGGAGCGGAGCGGCAGGCTGCTCAGAGCTACGCTACGGAGGCTAAAGGAATTTCTTGGTTTCCCTCATCAAACTCATCAAATACAAAATCCAACAACTCCACAACGCTCTGGTGGACAAGTTGTGACCTGTACATTCACCACACTATGAGATAATAACAGAATGTTACGAAACGGAGCCGTTTTCGAGGTAAATACAGAGTCTGCTTGCTGAAAAACTGCCCCTGAAGGCAACGCGCATCAGCGGTTTTGCATGAATTTACCTCTAAAACGGCTCCGTCTCATAACGTTCCGTTATTATCTCATAGCGTGGTGAATGTGCAGCTCACAACTTGTCCACCAGAGCGTTTTGGAGTTGTTGGATTTTGTATTTGATGAGTTTGATGAGGGAAACCAAGAAATTCCTTTAGCCTCCGTAGTGTAGCTCTGAGCAGCCTGCTGCTCTGCTCCGCCGTTCTAAAAACAGCTTGCACCGACAATTAAAGGTAACGAACCTACTGCTATGACTATAGCGATTATGGCAATGGGCCAATTTGCTAAAATGTTGAACTATCCCTTTAATATTATAATGATTTTTAGTCATTCTATACTTATATTGTCTTTTACGATCTTATTTCTTTCTTTTCCTTTTAAATACATTTTTCAGTTTTTTATTTTATTTTAATGTATATCCTGATAGGAACATGAGAAGCTTTGTCTCAGGAAATAACAATGACAGAATCTGAATGGAGCTGGTGTTTACCAGTATGGCCATGGTGAGCTCCTCCCTGATGTCCTGCAGAGCTCCCACGTTGTCCCAGGTGACATCAGGCACGGTGGCGAAGCCCTCCCTCTTGGCCGAGGGCTGCACGCTTGCCAGAGAGGCCTGGAAGTCTGACATGAGGATGGACAGGCCGGCCAGCTCCTGCTCCGACAGGGTCTCCTTGTTCTTCAGCAGGTGCATGAGGTGACACAGCTCCCCCTGCTGGACACCACCCACCTGGACAGTTGGAGAGGGACAGTTACAGGCCACACCGGGGAAATTCAAAACACGCAACTAGAAACTGCTTTCACTCTCAAACTTTAAATGTTTTAGTCCAGTCTGCTGAGCACCTTTAAAGGGATAGTTCAACATTTTGGCAAATTGGCCCATTGCCATAATCCCTATAGTCATAGCAGTAGGTTCGTTACCTTAATTTGTCGGTGTAAGCTATTTTTAGAACAGCGGAGCGGAGCGGCAGGCTGCTCAGGGCTATGCTATGGAGGCTAAGGGTTTCCCTCATCAAACTCATCAAATACACAATCCAACAACTCCACAACGCTCTGGTGGACAAGTTGTGACCTGCACATTCACCACACTATGAGATAATAATGGAACGTTGCGAGACGGAGTTGTTTTAGAGGTAAATTCATGCAAAACCACTGATGCACGTTGTGTTCAGGGACAGTTTTTCAGCAAGCAGACTCTGTATTTACCTCGAAAACAGCTCTGTTGGTGAATGTGCAAGTCACAACTTGTCCACCAGAGCGTTGTGGAGTTGTTGGATTTTGTATTTGATGAGTTTGATGACGGAAACCCATTAGCCTCCGTAGCGTAGCTCTGAGCAGCTTGCCGCTCCGCTCCGCCGTTCTAAAAATAGCTTACACCGACAAATAAAGTTAACGAACCTACTGCTATGACTATAGCGATTATGGCAATGGGCCAATTTGCCAAAATATTGAACTATCCCTTTAGTTTGAAACTACAGATGCAGCAGGTTGTGTATGTCTGCCAAGTATTGGGGTCACATTGAAGGAAAAACATGACATTTAAAGAATTAAATAAAAACTGTAATTTTAACTAGAAAAAGCATTTCCAAGAATGGAAATGGTGTGAATGCTGAAAGCAGCTGAACGCTGTTGCAGAATTAGCAAATAGTGCAAGCAGTGACTGATCACCATACAAATGTTTGACCGAGGTAGGAATCGAACCCACAACCTCATGGTCAGTAGACTTTCATTGTGCCTCTAGGCCACAGTGTACACACAGTTTCAAAGACTGTTGTCTCTTTATGAGCTGCACTCTGTCTCACTCTGAAGTTAATAAATGAGCCATTAGAAGTTTGTCTACAAATCAGAATTTGAATGAAGTCTCTAGCAGAAAGTACGACATGAATGAGGCAGGAATCGAACCCATGACCTCATGATCAATAAACCTTTACTCTGCCACTTCGCCACAGAGAGCACAGACATAAGCATGTTGCCATTGTAATGTGATGATGTGCTGCAAACGGTGGCAGAAGCAATTAATGCGTCTCTTAACGAACACCTGTAACCAATTGAGGGTGGGGGAGGGGAGCAGAATTCAACATCACATAACAAGATTGCTCAGCCTGGATTCGAACTAGTGACCTTGGGGTTGGCAAGCGGCCACCTTACCAACTGGACTACAGACAGAGTTGTGGAGAAGTTACAAAGTTGAGCTCCTTCTCCTGCTGCTGTGAAAAAAATGCATTGGGCTGAATGAGAGCAGAGAGCTCCCTGGCTGCATTTAAAAAATATTTTAAATTATTATCTAAGTCTCTTTGCATTTTTGACCAGAATTTTAGCCAGAAGACAAGTGTGGCTACAAAACTGGAGAAAATAATTTGTCTAGAGTTTAATTTGCAGAAAAAGTTAAATATTTTAAAAAGTATAAATAGTTAAAAAGAGAAAAGTAATGCCGATAAAGTTCAAAAAAAGCTGCACGTCAGGAGATACCTGATGTGCAATGTTCAGCTGACCTGGGAGCAGTTTGTTGAAGTGGGTGGAGGTTGTCGTACCTGCAGGTCACTCTGTCCGCTCTCCTCCTGAGGCTCTGGGCTGACGTCTGGTGTCTGCTGCTCTGTGATGTCTCCGTCTGTCACAGCAGCTTCAGCTTCAGCCTCAGAGCTGCTTTTCACTGGTAGCTCCTCAGCAGAGCTCTGGTTCTGGTTCTGGTTCTGGTTCTGTGGAAGTCCTCTGATCTCCATCAGAACCCTGTTGACAGCGTTCATGGCGGCTTCGCGGCACAGAGCCATGAGGTCGGCGCCGACGTAGCCTGGGGTGAGGCGGGCCAGCTGCTTGTAGTCGAAGTCCTCCGGCAGCTTCAGCTTCCGACACAACGTCTTCAAGATCCTGACAGAGAACAAAACGATCCATTCACACACTGTCGTCAGTTCAGTTTGACATTTTACAATAACTAGTCTGCTGTTAGGAACGAGAGGCAACCTCTAATCGGTGAAAATAACATCTAAACATGAGAAGATGAAGCTAAATGTGTTCCTGTTTCCTGGATGCTGCATCAAATAGAAAGCATGTGAGATTGTGCAGATCGTAGTTGTATGAATATGTTTAACTGGGACTTGTGCAGCAGTGTCCACACTGAAACCTAAACTCAAGCTGTTCTCTCAGCTCCCTGTGGACGGAGTGACGGCAGAATCAGCGAGAAGAAGAGAAAAGTATGACCAGAAAATGTTTTGGAAAAAAATAATCAGTTAATTCATCATCATTGCTGGATTGTTGATTGATTTGTTTATTTAAGTGTCATGCAAAAGGATGCCACGATTCCTTGTTTGCACAATTAACTGCGGTATTAAAGTTCACAATAAATTAATCGTAAACATTCCTCAATACCGTCACTTTCCAAAAAAGATTATGTCGGAACCGTATCCGCAGATCAGTGCAACTCGCCAGGGCCGTTGTATAGGGGAGAAAGGTGATGATAATTCCAGGGGCCCAGCGCCCAGTGGGGCCCACAAAAAATCCCAGTAGTCTAATCTTTATGACTGAATTATTCTGCATAAGACCCTGACTAATACTCATAGTAATGCAAAGTAGGCTAAATAAAAAATGATAATACATACGTAGTCTCAGAAAAAAAAAACTGGAAAAGTTTGGGGTTAGGGGCCCACTTTAGTATTCTTTCAGGGGGCCCAGAATTCCTAGCAACGGCCCTGCAACTCGCACGGGACCAAAACAAATGTAACATTGAATTGGTAGGAATAAATGTTAGCGTGTCATTTATGATTTAAAAAAGAAAAATGATGAAAATAAACTTAAACATTTAGATGACAAATAATCACTGAAGTAAATTCAACCATTTCCCCTGGGGGATAATAAATACTCCAAATATTTTGTGTATTTGTAATTATACTGTATATTGACTGCATTTGATTTTACACATTCATAGTGTTGTGAAATTAATTAATGCATAATAATCGTGATAATTGTAATAACATGATTATTTCTCTGACAATAATCGTACCAAGAAAATCTATAATCCCCAGATGCACATTACTGTGCCCGGCCCTCAGGCAGTTTTTCAAAATAACCAAAACAATAATAGTAGGTAGTCTTCTGTAGGATATAATGCTGGGCTGCTGCTATTAAACATGATCATCACTGCAGTGTGTTGTGAACACACACGGGCGATCCCGGCCTGAACCAGCGCATTCGTTCGGCCGTTGTTTAAAAAAAAAGAAAATCTTCATCACAGTGACGCCCGGGCCCCTTTGGACCCCGCCCCCCCTGAAGCTCCACCCCTGAATAAACACTTCAATGAAATGAAATGACACTACTGATACTTTAGTTTGGTTAACATTAGTTAGCTGAACTGTAACTTAAGGCTAAAGTTAGAAACTAGTCATCATGAATCTTGAACTGAATCATGAGCAGATTATTTAGTACAATCAGAGCGGTGTGTGGCTGACCTGAGACGAGCCGCCTCATCAGGGATACCCAGGCAGATCTCTCTGTCGAAGCGACCGGCTCTGCGCAGGGCCGGGTCCAGAGCGTCCGGTCTGTTGGTGGCACCGATGACCAGGACCTGAGCCGTCACCGTCAGGCTGTTCAGGTCTAACAGGAGGAAAGTAACAGAGTCATTCACCTGCTCCTGCACCTGCTATGACCTGATGCTCCTCACGTCTCTTGTGTTGGTTGTAGATTTAGACTTAAAACATCCTTTCACTTTTGACAAAGTAACTTTATAAACAATTTCAGTAGAAAGAATTTAAATGATTAAAACTAGTGTTGCTGAAACTTCCTGAAATCCCGAAATAAAAAAAGGATACATTTTACTACTGCTTTAAAGGGGTAGTCCCTATAGTTATAGCAGTAGGTTAATTACCTTTAATTATCGGTGCATGTTGTTTAGAGATCAGCGGGGCAGAGACGTGAGCTGCTCAGCGAACACAATGGAGGTGAACGGTAGGCTACAGGTGCCCTGTCACTCATCAAGCTCATCAAATACACAATCCAACAACTCCAAAACGCTCTGGTGGACAAGTTGTGACCTGCACATTCACCACGCTATGAGATGATAATGGAACATTACGAGACAGAGTTGTTTCGAGGCAAATGCAAAGACGGAACTACATTCAAGACATCCCTACTGGGCGGAGTGATTTCAAACGTCTGGAATGTAGTTCCAAAAGCGTTTTGGAGTTGTTGGATTGTGTATATGATGAGTTTAATGAGGAACAGGGAATTAGTACCATTTACCACCATTGTGTTCACAGAGCAGCTCGCGTCTCGCCCCTTTTTTAAAGTAACACACAAATAACTTTAGACCACTTTAATAACAAAAACAAACTGGCCATACGATTTTTGAGCAACAACAATTATTATTTCAATTATTATCATTATGGCTCATTCCGAAACACTCCTGGATTCCGATGTTCACTTTCTGGGTGAATATTTACTAGCGGTTTATTGAGCGTGTATTATTAGTTTAGATCATTATTAAAGCAACATAGAAAATACCCCAAAAATTATTTTTCCTCCCCGGTAATAAAGTAACTGACCATTTCCTGGGATTCCCTAAAAAAACGAGTCTTGGGGAGCAACACTTTCTCCTGTCTCCTAAAGGGAGAACACCATGTGACGCTGGAACAGGAAGTAACTAAAAGTGAACCGTCTCCTGTCTCTGAACCGTCTCTGCAGATATAATTGAACTGCTGTCTCCTACCGTCCATGCAGGTCAGCAGCTGGGCCACGATCCTCCTCTCCATGTCTTTAGAGGCCACCTCCCTCTTCGGGGTGATGGCGTCTATCTCGTCTATGAACAGGATGCAGGGGGCGGAGCTCTGCAGGAGCGGGGGGAACGCAGCCAATCAGAGTCAACCATGTAAACCAGCAACACGGTGTGAGCAGAGGAAGGTCACGTCTACTCACCACGGCCAGCTCAAACAGCTCCCGCAGCTTCTGCTCCGACTCCCCCGACACTCCAGACACCAGCTCCGGAGCAGACACCTTCAGCAGGGGCAGCTGCAGCTCCTGGACACACAACCACATCCGCTCAGATGACAAACACACAACACACACACACAACCTGTCTGACTCAACAGCAGAACCAGAGGCCTTAACGGTTTAACAAATGAAATCTAATTATTTATTAATAATTGTCTGGGGCACATGGCGCTGCAGGGATAGAATAAAATAAAAAGCATGTGAAAAACAGATGTAGACAAACAATATTGGACACTGTGGACAAACAGTGTTAAAAGGGGAGACAGAATAAAGCACTGACATCTGAGACGTGATCGTCGTTCAGCTGGTGCAAGTTGCTTTACATCGGAATCATAATAATAAAAGGCTAAAATAAAATACAATAAAAGTTACATAGAATTGCACCTGCTTCAAAGGAGTAATAATTTAATCATTATTATTTGTGTTGTTTTTGTACTTGACATTACTGTTACTATCACCCTATTATAAGAAACTGCAAGATGCATATGGGGCAGACAAACTTACTATTAAAGGGACAACGAGGAGTTTCTGTTTGGTTATAAAAAAGTATCATATTAATGTGGATGAATCTACGCTACCCACACTTGTTAATGGCTCCATTTTCGATAAATATATTGTTTGGTCTCTATCATCATTTTGTTATTTTAATGGTGGAAACGCTGGGCGAGCCGACCAGCGTTTCCTTACTTTCGGTTTCCCGGACGCTGCCCGGTGGGTCATGAGAATAATGCCGCAGAATCGCCGTTTATGGTTGGAACTTCGACGGTATGTGAACCTCTTCGAACCTCTGACTTTCATTGTTGATGAATGAAAACATTCTTAGCCAGACGTCCGTCTTGCGCCGGTCCAAGAATTTCACGGTGCACGTGGAGACTCATGGTAAATGTAGTGTGAAAACACTTCACTTTCCAAAACTCCTCGTTGTCCCCTTAAAGGTGTTATTGTCTATTTTTACTACTTCTATATATCTATTTAATTCATTCATATTTTTCGAGTTATCATTATTATTTCTCATTTTCTGAATTCTAAAGTTGCCTCCCAGTTCAGAAACAAGTGCAAGTCTATATCATACACAGTCAAAGGAGTGGCTCACACTGCAGGTTCCCTCTGTTAACGCAGAACTTGGAAAGACCAGTTTTTCTGACTGTGCACCTGCAACCTTGAACACTCACCACACTTTTATCATTAGGTCAATTTAAATCCATAACTGCATCTTATTTTAACTACTGCTCCTGTTTTTAACCTGACTTCTCTGTTTTCAATTTATCTTTGTCACGTTTACTTTTTGGTATTTCGGTTATGCTCATGTATGTTTCAAACGTTTTGTGTTTTGTCTCGGCTATATTGTAAATGAGGTTGGTCCTCAGTAAAGGTTATAATAATAAAAGGACCTCTTCATCCGGCTGCTCAGAACTAATAATGAACCACCTTCATTGATGTTTGTAACTTACTCCAGCCACAGCCTGGGCCAGCAGGGTCTTCCCACAGCCGGGGGGCCCGTGCAGCAGGAAGCCCCTCGGAGGAACCATCCCCAGATGTTGGTACACCTCTGGATGACGCATGTGGACCAACAGCTTACACACGTCCTGCAGCGGGTCAGATAACAAGAGAGAATCCGCTTATTTCAGCACAGAGGAGTTGGGTCGCCATAGCAATAGAGAAAAGCAGCAGGAGTCGGATACGGACCGTTAACGTGTCCTCGTTCCCTCCGACGTCCTCGAACTTCAGAGTGGGATACTGCAGCTCCAGGGACTTGGACTTTGCTGAGGAATAATCAGAGAAAATGACTTCATGATGCAACATCAGTGAGAACAGGACATAATAATAATAACACAGAGTCTCTGTGTCAGGACCCAGTTGAGAACCCGGGCTCTGCAGCTGGACTGGACCCTGCTGTACCTTTCTTCCCCAGGGTGGGAGCCTCTGCGGTTTCCGTGGAGCTCTTCGTCCGTTTTTTGGACTTCCTGTGAGATTTCTCCGGCTCCAGCATCGACACATCCGTCTGCTGCTCACACACAAACACATGGCAGTGCAATGAGATGATGACATGTCTGCACCAACCTCCCTTAGTTTATCGTTTTCCACACTGTCAAACTCTTTTTATTTCAGGTGCCACATAAAATGCAGTTTGATCTCAAGTGGGCCGGACCAGTAAAATAACAGCATAATAACCTGTAAATAAGGAAAACTCAAAATTTTCCCCTTTGTTTTAGTGCAAAGTACATTATCATTAAGATGTTTACAGTTAAAGGGGAATTGAAGTTTTTTTTTTACAATCTGGACCTCATTTCTAAATACAATATGATCATTTACTCACCCAGATAACTTTGGTGTCATTATGAGTCCTTCTGACGAAATTCAATCCGAGAGAGTCTCCGTATAATGTGAGCCTGATAATAATCATTCCACTTCGGGTCCATTTTTACCCGAAGGCTGCATTCCGCTGCCCTGTAGACTCACATTATACAGATATACGCGGCTCTCGGCTGGATCTAATTTCGTCAGAACGACTTGTAATGACACCAAAGTTATCTGGGTGAGTAAATGATCGTATTTTATGCTAGAAATAAGGTCCAGATTATAAAAAACTGCAATTACCCTTTAATGAACTATCCTGTAACAAAACATTATTAATAACCTAAAATTTCTCAAGAAAAATACATGTAATTTCAACAATAGTATGGCTCTTCTGTCTTCTATGTAATTTTCATACTTTCATACTACTTTCATACAAAATTCATCCTGTGGGCCGGACTGGACCCTCTGGCGGGCTGGTTTTGGCCTGCAGACCGTATGTTTGACACCCCTGCCTGCTGTATATGAATAAGAGTGAAGTAAAGTGAATTTCATAAGAGGCTGTGTGTGCACCTGAAGCTGCTGCTGTAACTGCTGCACTGCATCCTGATTACTGAGTGTGTGTGAGTTACGAAGGAAAGCGTGTTTGTTTTGTGTTGTAATTAGATTCTGGTTGTGTTCCTGATGTTTGTTTTCACAGGTGTTATTATATCTAACAGCTGACTGAAACCTGACTAACCCTAACCCAAGTCCTAGATTACAGGGTGTGTGTTTGACCTAACATTAGGTTACATCAGCGGTGGGGCGGGCTCAGGGGCCACAATGAGTTGAGTGTCAGTGGGAGCAGTGTTGTTGATCACACTTTTTTGTATTTTATATGATTTTGAGTGTTTGACAGGCCGGATTTAAAAGCCCAGAGTAGCTTGCCCGTGTCTGGGTTAAATACAGTGACCCAGCAGGACGGGTTGAAGACGCACAGTCAGGTTGAGGCTCATCGTTCTTTGCAGTCTGCTTTTTTCTACATAGTTTAAACCACTGGTGTCAGAAACATGTTTTATATTAGTTAGTTTTATATTCATGATCTAGATTTTTCTACATTTTAAAAGCAGTGGAACATGAAGTTACACCTGATAACTTGAACGTTTTTAGTCATGGCAGTAGGAGAAGAGCTGGGATGACATGTTTGTTTCATTGTTTCATCATTTTGGAGTTTGAATTGAATTTGAGCATTAACAGCAGTTGGATAAAAAAACAAAGTCACTTTCTGCCAGCTTGGATTCAGCTACATTCAGTTTTACCCTCCTCACAGTCCAACATACTGTGTCGGTTTTTTTTGTTGATTCATTTGATTAAGTTGAGCCCATCAGTTTAGAGAGTGCAGACTTGGTCTCCATGGATACATACGTTAGACATGGTGTTCAGTGGATCCTCGTCACACAGGTCGATGAGGATGTTCCTCTTCTCGGGGCCCCTCCCTTTGTCGATGAACCAGCCCCCTGCAGAGACCTGTGTGGCTGCGCTGGGAGGGGGGGTGGCTGCAGCGGCTGCAGCGGCCGGAGGAGGAGCATCTCTCCTGGGAGAACCGGTGCCAGAGTCCGGGTTTCCCTTCCGGTACAGAGACGTGAGAGAGCTGTTCATGTGGTTGGTGGGCTGGGAGGAGAGGGAGGGGCTGACCGTTATTCATTTGTATTGATAATGTCTTTCTGATTATAAAACTACAGGTTTGAGGATCGTTCATAGATCATCCAGGTCAT
Source organism: Trachurus trachurus (assembly GCF_905171665.1). NCBI lineage: Eukaryota > Metazoa > Chordata > Actinopteri > Carangiformes > Carangidae > Trachurus > Trachurus trachurus. The sequence continues at coordinate 28,333,568 of NC_139906.1, read as the reverse complement.
CTTAGTGTGTACAGCACTGGTTGTGTGTTATTTGCTATATGTGTGTTTGTTTTTAAGTCTCCTCCATGTGCAAAACGACGTCAGTTAAACACACAGTGATATATAGAGCATTATAAAACGGAAAGGTGAAATCCGGCAATCTGATTGGTTGTTAACCGTGGTATAATGAGCATATACCACGGCTACTATTCTAAAGCCTTATCACAGCGTAGGCTATCACTCCGCCTCAGGCACGTATGACTGGTATGAATGGAAGTTGTTGACAACAGACTGTTGCAGTCCGTAGCAAAAGACAACTGATGTTTTTACGATGTTAAAAAATGGACTAAAGTAGTTGAATTGACATGTTTAAGGTGAACTTTCACTTTCACCTGCGGGAATTGATTGCGTATTCCTCTTTCATATTGTCATTATTGGTAACCGTTTTATAAAAGCAATATATTACTCCAGTCGGGCCGAACAACGCCCCTTAGCCATGGTATAATGAGCATATACCACGGACTGGAGTGATATATTGCTTAAATGCAAAATGGAATGTATTACCAAACTTTGGTATGCAGCGTATATATAGCATACAAGTGTATATTTGTTTGAGTGTATATAGGAGTATATGCATGTATATATACAGTATGTGACCGATGTTGTCTGGCTTGACCTGAGTGGGTTTTGAACCCGGGTCTCCTGCACCGTGGGCGACGATGCTAACCGTTTCGCCAAGAGGTCAATGACCACTTGGCAAGTGGATTAGCATGTCTTTTATGGGTGAGTGAGTTTAACTTCAGTACCGCTAACCGCCACACGCTGTCACCTCTCCTTACTGGTACCTTGTGACTGTGACTATAGAGAGCCAAAGCGGAAGCAGGAAGTAACGGTCGCCATGGGACCTCAACTCGGAAAAAGTCTCCATGTAAATGAACGGGAGTCAAAGTTTTATTTTGTGTTGCGATTGAATTGTGCCATGAGAAAAAAATATGTCCTCTACCTGTTTAAAACATCACGTTTCATGCCGAGAAATCAGCAGTTTGTTGTAAAACTCTTGTGTATATAAAATTCCGAAGAATCCGTAACCAGAAAGACTACAGGTGGCGTAGGTGACGTCACACACCCATTGCCGCCCTTTCCCGTGTCAGTTGGTGACGTATTTTTTGTGGGACACAGATCTGTAGTCCGTAGAGCGTCGTCACACTAAATACATTCTTCTGTTGTTGTTTTACGATAAACTGCTGATTTCTCGGCATGAAACGTGATGTTTTAAACAGGTAGAGGACATATTTTTTTGTCAAGGCACAATTCAAACGGATCACGAAATAAATCTTGCAGTCTCGTTCATTTCTATGGAGCCTTTTTTCGAATTGAGGACCCATGGGGCCGTTACTTCCTGCTTCCGCTTCGGCACTCTATACCTGCAGACCTCCGTTATACATATATGTATACGTACTGTATGTATGTATATTATACACACACACATGCATACATACATATACATATATGAATATTATATTTATCTATAAGATGATATACTCAATTGGAGCCGTCTTGTCAATTTCATTTGTTGTTCTGTCTGAGTTATCTTGTCAGTTATTTTTGTGATTAGTTGTTCAGTTTAGTGTGAATGTGTATTCTTTATTGTCATAATATAATTTGTGTAGACCTCAGTAAGAACAGCAGATGCTATGAAGAAGCTAATGGGGGTCCTAACAAACAAACAAGCAGCTGGGGACAAGTGAAGTGTATTGAACAGGATTGGATGATGGTTGTGTAGCTCTCTATCATGTCTTACTGTGTTCTCCAGGACTTGGTCGTCACTGTCAGAGGAGTCGCCTGAGCTGCTGCTGCCGTCACTGCGGACACACACACACACACAAACACAGTAGTGAGGGATTAACTGCACATTCACAGAGACAGTGAGCGCAGCAGAGACAGAGAAACAGAGTGAGTCCCGTACCCGCCGTCACCGTGGCTGTGCTTGGCTCTCTTAGCCAGGTGTTTGCTCTCCAGAGGACTCAGGTCTGTGTCCTTCATGATGACGTCATACACTGGGAGGAGAGGACCGACAGTCAGGACAAAGCAGCAGGAGACATATACTCAATACTGAGCTTCCATGTTGCTTCCATCTTACCTTTCTCCACTTGAATCCTGAAAGCAATCTTGTTTCTTCTGCCATACTCCAGTCTGAACACACAACAGAATCTTTATTACCAAAATTAAAAAGCATATCAATGTGCTATAAACTAAAATACATGGACATGGAGCAGGAGGAGGAGTCCTGAGCTGACTTTATTTATTCTAATATTCTTTCACGACCTCTTGAAGGGATAGTTCAACATTTGGAAAATTGGTCCATTGCCATAATCCCTATAGTCATAGCAGTAGGTTCATTACCTTTAATGTCGGTGCAAGCTGTTTTTAGAACGGCGGAGCAGAGCCGTGAGCTGCTCAGAGCTACACTATGGAGGCAAATGGAATTTCTTGGTTTCCCTCATCAAACTCATCAAATACACAATCCAACAACTCCAAAACGCTCTGGTGGACAAGTTGTGACCTGCACATTCACCACACTATGAGATAATAACACAACGTTACGAGACGGATCTGTTTTAGAGGTAAATTCATGCAAAACCGCTGTTTCGCGTTGCGTTCAGGGACAGTTTTTCAGCAAGCAGACTCTGTATTTACCCTGTATTTATTTGTCGAAAACAACTCTGTCTGGTAACGTTGTGTTATTATCTCATAGCGTGCTGAATGTGCAGGTCACAACTTGTCCACCAGAGCATTTTGGAGTTGTTGGATTGTGTATTTGATGAGTTTGATGAGGGAAACCAAGAAATTCCATTTGCCTCCATAGTGTAGCTCTGAGCAGCTCACGGCTCTGCTCCGCCGTTCTAAAAATAGCTTGCACCGACAATTAAAGGTAACGAACCTACTGCTATGACTATAGGGATTATGGCAATGGGCCAATTTGCCAAAATGTTGAACTATCCCTTTAAACAGTTTAAACTAGTCCTGAAGGTAGAAGTCTGAATTGGTTGTGTTAAGTGTGTGTGTGTGTGTGTGTGTGTGTGTGTGTGTGGTACTTCTGCTGTGATAAACTTGCCTGTGCAGTTTCTGCAGCTCCAGGGCCATGGCTGACAGGTCCACATATTCACTCTTGCTGGTCTCCATATACTGAAAACATAAAAACACAGTTCATCAATTTATTGATCAATTACCAGCTGCTACTGCACAGTTAACAAGGGCTGGAGGATCATTTCAAAGAGGTGAAACACTGAGTTTCATTTCACTTCCAGTGTTTAGTGAATTCTTCCAAATATGACAAACCTGCATTTTTTGGGACATGACGTGGACCAAAAGAATGTGTGAGTTTATGGCAGAATGCAAAAATCACTGGTATGGTCCTTTAAAGGGATAGTTCACTCAAAATTGAAATTTCATTACAGCGGGGCTCCGTGCAGCACTGCATGTTCATATGACGGTTGCAAATGGATACCACTTTTCTTCGTAACAAAAAGACACACCAAAAAACATGGAGCATGGAGGTATTTGGATGTTTTTTGGTGTGTCTTTTTGTTACGAAGACAGTTGGTATCCATTTGCAACCGTTATATGGACATGCACTGCTACACCGAGACCCCCTGTAACTCAGAGAAGCCACGGAGGACTCTGAAACTTCTCCCAGCCCTTAGTCCACATGAGGGTGAGTAGATAATGAGTGCAATTTGAATTTTGGGTGAACTATTCTTTTAATAAGATCAATAACCAATAAATAATACTGTACAACACATGAAGTTGTTACAAAGTTCTGTGTTTGTCACTCCCAGGACGGTTCCCACACTTCTTCATTTTACATATGACCCACACTGACTGAGGAAACGTGTACCTGCTCCACTCGCTGTTTGAGCCGGCCGTCCACCCAGCCTCCACCTCGGTTCTTCATGTCTGAGTCTCTGTGAGTCTGCAGCAGGACACGGACACACAACAACCAACAGGCAGATCAAATACCTGCACAACAACTTAAAGCAGAAGTAAGTGGAATATTTGTGTTAATATAAGTCTTAAATAGTTCTATCTTCCGACAGCAATCACTTCTATAGAGTGTTTGGTCTGAAACACGGGTCTGTCAGTCACTCTGCTCTGCTGTAAGCCGAGGAGAAAACTTTCCTTATATCCTACAACCTTTATCCAATGAGGAGAGAGAACAGCATAAAGGGGCGGTCCTCTCTGTGTGTGCAGCCAAGGGATGCGCGTGAATGTGGTGACGTAGGGACGAGGACCAATAGATCCATGACGAGGGCGGGGACTGCTAACTCCATCGGCTGACAAGAAGTTAGCCAAAACCACCGGATCGCTTACTTCTGCTTTAATACTGAGGTCAAAATAATTACTATTTCCTCTATACAGCATGATGGTAGTGGATGAACATTGTAATCTATGCAGTTTCCCATTACGTATTTAAAAAAACAACCAATCAGGAACCTACACTCATTTTTTCAGCACTGTCAGAAAAACTCTATGGTAGTGAATCAGTGAGCTGAGCTGAGGATACTTGATCACTTTATTCTGGCACTAAGATCACTGTAATGTTAAGAGGAAGTCTGTTGAGCCTGTGATCTGTTGGTGTCCTCGCTGTTTTATTATTATGGGATTGTTTATTATTATGGGATTGAATCATTATTTTTTTTTAAAACAATATCTCAGGACTGTGATTTCTTCTTTCTGACTGAGTGAAAAGACTTGAAGCGTCTGAGCAGCATCAGTCCACATCATGTCAGTACCTAGCTGCTGCTGAGTTTGAGACAGACGAGACTCGAACCCACACACGCTCTTGTACAGACCGTATAATAACACCACGTGTGTAGCTACTCACCTATTACTCCCCCAGCATCAACTCCTCATCACCAACACACACCGGTTAATATCTGGACAGTGTGATCAGACTCCGGCAACGTGACTGCAAAACACTCTGCACGACCCGGAAGCAAACACCACTACATCCGGTTGAGCGTTTTCAAAATAAAATGCAGGCTACCCTCAGTCAAAGACGGTTTGTAAATATCTTTGCCTTAGTTTAACCAGAGCCAGTCTACTGGTTTAACATAAATAGGCTGTTAGACTTCCTCCTTTTTTGGGAATATCACATTTTCAGATGTTTTAAAATAACATCGTATTATTTAAAAATATGTGAAATTCTGTCACATTTAAAAGAATTTACATCTGTCTAAATAGCCTACTTTAATAGGCTACCCGATTTGAATGGTCTTATTCCTCTGACCTGTAATCTGTTTACTTACTTGTTTCCATTTTCTCTGTATTTATCCTGAATGTCATGTCTTTTGGTTGTTAAAGATAGTCAATATGAAAATACATTTTCAGATTCTATCTTTATTTATTTACTAACCCTTTAAATAAAGACATATTTAACCTTGTTTAATGACAGATAAATGAGGGAAAGTTACAGCCACTTTAATAAAACACTATATTCAGTCTATACAGTTTTATCATGATGTGTCTGTTTAGTAACTGTTATAAGTTCATTCTCTCCCTGTAGCCTGTGTTACAATCCCAGTATAGCTACTGTAACGTTCAGGGTGAATGACAGTAACCGGTCATGTTTGTTGCTGCCTCACTCTCACTTCCTCGTCAGGTTGTTTGACAGCTCCACTTCCTCATTAGTTAGACTGAGATCAACAGTGTGTATGTGTGTGTCTGTCTGTGTGTGTGATGGTCGGTGACACGGTTATGAAGGACGGTACCGGGGCGGCGGACCAGACGGAGGTCTCCCGCCAGGATCTGTACGGGGACTACGTGAGCTGGTACCGGACAGGGCAGCAGAGCCCGGAGGCTCGGCCGTGCTGCGATGCGCGGCTGCTGGAGAGAGCAGCTCAGTACCTGCGGAGGGAGCCGGAGCCCGCGGAGACCTTCACCGTCTTCCCCTTCTACCAGGCGGTGGCCGAGGACCGCGGAGCCGGAGCCCCGAAGGCGGACTGCAGGACACACCTGTCCGCCTTCATCCAGGCCACCGAGCTGCTGGAGACCCTGTGCGTCAACCTGTTCCTCCAGCCCTGGAAGAAGGAGTTCAAGACCCTGAAGGTGGCACTGCCCTTCTTTCTTTCTTTCTTTCTTTCTTTCTTTCTTTCTTTCTTTCTGTAGCCCAATTCTTTCTTTCTTTCTTTCTGTAGTATTTCTTCTTTCTTTCAAAAATACAGTCACACACTCTTTATGGTTTCTATATTGATTATGCAGGGCCGTTGCTAGGAATTCTGGGTCCCCTGAAAGAATACTAAAGTGGGCCCCTAGCTGCCCCCTGACTTTTCCACTTTTTGTCCTTAGACTACATATTATCATGCTTTGTTTTGATGCTAATGCAGCATTACTATGAGTGTTAGTCACGGTCTTATGCAGAATAATTCAATCATAAAGATTAGACTACAGGGGTTTTTTGTGGGCCCTATTGGGTGCTGGGCCCCTGGAATTAGCATCACCTTTCTCCCCTACACAACGGCCCTGGGCCTATGTAAATTCACTCATAACTTTACTAAGAGCAGGTTTTGTGTTATCCACTCTTGAATAGGTGCTGTAATGTTCCTGTCCCTGTGTCTTATTTTATGACAGGTCTCGGTCTGTGTTTTGATTATATTGTTTACATTATAAATCAGTCAGTTTGACCCTGGAGCTCACGTCTCTGTTTTTCATCTGACCCCTGGACTGGCAGTAAAACACTTTCTCTTTCTCTTTCCCTCCGTCATTTTCTCTAAACGTTACTGCCCACACACAGAAGGACGAAACCATGACTGGATTAACTTGTTAGGGGGCTTCCCAACCTCCACCAGCCAGCCAGTCATTCAAACTAGATGAAGATCAGGTGGTGATAGTATAGGCCTAAGTGGGTAGTTTAGCGAGGTCTCCTTCTGTACAGGGTGGTTTAACTTTGGCATGATAAACTTCAGTGATAGTTCCAGATGACTTCCAGTTCCTGTTTGTGTGTAGGACGTGGTAGAGGAAACACCTGAAAACTAGAGCGATTGAACACACACATACACAAAGGCCTAGGCCCATATACGTATATAGACAGTTCTGTCACTTACACCTTTTGTTTATGCATGTATTTTCTGTATGCTGCATTGCATGATGCATGATTGCATACCGTGTCTAAGATCTCTCAGGAACATAGTTTTTCCACTCGAGAGCTGCCATACATACTAACCTAATCTCTTAGATTAGTTCTCCTGTGTCTGTCATGACCAGCTGTTAAAGGTCCCTAATAAAATAAATGTTTTAATGTTCTAACAGATGATGTGTGTTTCTGTCTGTGTCTCCTCCAGACTTTCACAGGTCCCTTTGTTTACCGTCTGCTGCCAGTTCTCAGCAGCTCCACCCTCCAGTCCGTCCTGGCATCTATTGGCTACCTGCCTCACACCGACGCCTCGCAAAGGTACAGAGCAAGGAGGACAAGAGCCGTCTAGACACACAGGCACCTCCTCCTCTAGGCATCTGAACTTAAATCAGGTGCTTGGAGTGTGTTTTGAAGCCGCCCACACACTGGATTTAAAGCTTTCAAGTCCACTCTTCATCACGTTTTGTCCTCAGTTGTCCTCTTTACTGTTTGATGAATTGCAGCGAGTTTCGACTCAGTGAGGAAGCCGACCCGGACGGAGCCATGCTGGTGGGCTTCGAGCTGCTGCTGGCCAGGGTGGAGTGTTACCGGCTCCTGGAGCAGCTGGACCCAGATCAGCTGGGACCTCAGCCACAGGTGAGAGCAGAGACCAGGGCAGGGCAGACACTTCTGACAGTGGAGATGAGAGGTCAACACTCTGCAACTTGGATCAACCTCTGATAAAAACCAAGTGTTGTGTGTCTGCAGTGTTTTTAAGTTGCAGTGTGCTGAGCTCTCAGTTACACCACAATCAATGTGCAGTGGCATGCAAAAGTCTGGGCACCCCTGGTCAAAATTTCTGTTTATGTGAACAGTTCAGCAAGTGAAAGATGAAATGATCTCCAAAAGGCAGATGACACATTACCTTTACATTTTAAACAATATACTTAAAGGGACAACGAGGAGTTTTGGAAAAGCAAAGTGTTTTCACACTACATTTATGAGCCTCCGCGCGCACCGTACATTTCTTTGACCGGCGCAAGACAGACTCATGTTTTCATTCATCAAGAATTAAAGTCAGAGGTTGGAAGACGATCACATACCGTCGTAGTTCCGACCATAAACGGCGATTCGGCGGCGTTATTCTCATGGCTCGCCGCAAAACCGGAAGTAAGGAAACGCTGGTCGGCTCGACCAGCATTTCCGCCACCACTAATAATAACAAAATAACGATAGAGACAAAACGATATATTTAGCGAAAATGGGCCCAGTGTGGGTAACGTAGATTCATCCACATTAATATGAGACCTTTTTATTGTCGCGGAATTTTTCGTTCTGCCGCTGGAGAAACTCCTCGTTGTCCCTTTAATTGTCATCATCAGAAAAGGAAAAGGGCCCTTAGCAGAGGTTTGGCCACCCTGCATATTAGTACCTAGTAGCCCCCCCCCCCCCCCCCCCCCCCCCCCCTGGAAACTATCACAGTGTATAAATAGTACATCTCTTGTCTGATACCTTGGTCAAAGTTTTCTGAGATCTCCAGTCTCCTGGGTTTCCTATTCTATTACAGGCTGCTGCTTTGTTTCTCTTTATCACTCTAAAACTGTAGAAAACAAAAATAATACACTGATGTTGTTTAAAATATTGCAAAAGAGTGTTTCATGTTTAACTTTATGTCTTTTGGAGATTTCATCTTCCACTTGCTTAAAGGGATAGTTCAACATTTAGGCAAATTCATCATAAGTTCATTACCTTAAATTGTTGGTGCAAGCTGTTTTTAGATCGGCGGGGCAGAGAAGCGAGCGGCTCAGCTAACGCAACGGAGGCGCGCGGTACTTTCACCTTTCCCTCATCAAACCCATCAAATACACAATCCAACAACTCTAAAACGCTTCACATTCACCACGCTATGAGATAATAATGTAACATTATGAAACAGAGTTGTTTTCGAGGCAAATGCAAAGCCGGAACTACATTCCAGACACGGCTGCTGGGCGGCGTGATTTCAAAAGCGTAAATAGTTCCGAGCATTTGCTTCATGTGTCGTAATGTTACGTAATTTATACGTTATTATTTCATAGCGTGGTGAATGTGGAGGTCACAACTTGTCCACAAGAGTGTTTTGGAGTTGTTGGATTGTGTATTTGATGAGTTTGATGAGGCTCTTCCCCGGCTACCCCTAAGACTATAGGGATTATGGCAATAAAATGTTGAACTATCCCTTTAACTGTTCACGTTAACAGATATTTTGACATGGGGTGCCCAAACTTTTGCACGCCACTGTATCTAGAAGTCATTCTGCGATTGAATCATCTTTCAAATGTTTCTGATGGCTCTGCATCTGTGCCTGCTGCATTCTCAACCCCCTACACATCAGGCTTAAAAAAGGAACAAAGAAAAGAAAGTAAGTTGCACAAAACAGAGACAAGGCCAAAATCAACCAATAAAAAAATGAAAAAGTGGGGAATGTAGTATGATAATAGTGAAGGACATTCTACCTTGAGCAATAGTTGAGCTCATAGTGTAAGTGTGCAGCTCATGACCATGAAATAGAAACATCACTGATGGGATACAGTAGCCTACATGTGAATGAATGGCAGCCATAGGATGTGGTGAATGGTCACTGCAACTGGGTCTCTGTGGCCTCATGTGACAGCTGTGATCTTACCGCTGCAGGAGTGGCTGGAGCTTCTGCAGAGGAGAGTGGGGCCTTCAAAACCAGAGCCAGAGCCTCCGGGAAAGAAAACAACCACAGAGCGAAAGGAAGAGGAGAAGACGAAGGAGGAGGAGGAGGCAGATAAGAAAGAGGTAGGACAGAGAGAAGAGGGTCAGGGGGCAGAGGTCATCTTTTCATACACAGCAGGTCTTATAAATAACAAGATTAGAGAGACCCAGCCACCATGAGTAAACACATGGTGACAGTGACAAGGAGAAAATGTAGTGTGATAAAATATTCACACAGATGGAAAGTAATGATGATAAAACTGAGGCAGCGGTAGAATTAGAACAGGAGCAAAGCCTGAGAGAGGAAAATAAGAAGGAGCAAACTGACAATTTAGGTGTAAATATGAGTTTTACAGTTTTTCACAATTGGTTTGTCTTATTAATCGAATACAAGTGTTTTCTGCACTGATTTTTCAAAAGATATTTTTTTTTTTTTTGCCTTTATTTCGTCTCGGTCAGGAGTTGAACCGGCGATCAGCGTTTCAGGCATATGCCCACACGGGGATGTGCTCTCTCTGCACTCTTTTGCACACATGTAGGCTACCAAACAATGCCATTTTTTTGGATAACTTTATTAAATGTGTTTTCCATAATATAGACATAAGCTTACATACAAACAAATCAACTCTCCTAAACATAATCCCATACTAGAACCCAAGAGTGCAAAAAAATAAATAAATAAAGGATCCAATGCTGCAGAAGTGTAACATCAGTGGGCTAGTCAGATAGGTTGACTAGAGAAAGCATTTAGATACTGTAACATGATTAATTAGAGATTTAACTTCTTCACATACAATGCAATTTGTTTAAATGAATGAGAAATTGAACTTAATATTTTGACATAGTACTGTATGCGTTTCTCATTTGAGAGTTGAGCTGAAGCAAATGAGGAAAAACTGTAAGTTTGAATTTGGAAGGAAAACTGTGAGGACACACAGCATGGAGCATCAGGTTCAGGACAGATAGGAAGGAGCCCATTCAGAAAGTTATGGAAAAAGTACTTTTGTTTTTAGCATGCTGTTGTGTGACAGTAGTATATTTTAGTTGTGTGCTGCTGTGATCAGTTGTTCAAAACAGACCACCATTGTGCAACCCAGGCTTATGCAGTCAGAGGTGAAGTGTTGTGTTGTAGTAACATGTACAGAGTTCTAACACTGGAGGGAGCCAGATAGATGCTGAGCAGACAGTCAGCACTGACTCCAGGAAGGTCTTTCATTGTCCTTCATTACCACAGGTTGTTCATAGACTCAAATGTGACCGTCTCTGGGTTTCATGAAGTGGAATCACACCTGCATACAAATGAAAGCTTTCTGGTACCTTAGATGGACTTGTTACAAGTCGTTACAAATACATAAGTGGGCGACGCACCGAACCGAGGCGGCCATGTTGCATCGCCATTTTTTACGTTGAGTGGCAGCGTGACTGTAGGTAACCACAGAAACTCAGCGGAGCTGTGGGCTCGGCCTGTTAAAACTCACCACTGTGTAGTGTGAGGAAGGACGGAGGCACTGGTGTTGCATTCAGGTGCAGTCAGGCAGACGGCCGTCGGCAAACCAACAGATTACATTTTACTCGAAGAGAGAAAGACTCTTCATGCTGGCGGACCACTTGTTTACATAGACGCTTGTTTATCCTGTTACATGCTGCGTCTGTTGTCTGTCTGACGTCTGCCCCATTTCACATGAATGCAACATCAACCACGCCGCTAGATGGGGGGAATTCCTACATATTATACCTTTAATCAAGTTAAAGCAGAAGTAAGTGATCCGGTCGTTTTGGCTAACTTCTTGTCAGCAGATGGAGTTAGCAGTCCCCGCCCTCGTCCCTACGTCACCACATTCACGCGCATCCCTTGGCTGCACACACAGAGAGGACTGCCCCTTTATGCCGTTCTCTCTCCTCATTGGATAAAGGTTGTAGGATACAAGGAAAGTTTTCTCCTCGGCTTACAGCAGAGCAGAGTGACTGACAGACCCGTGTTTCAGACCAAACACTCTATAGAAGTGATTGCTGTCGGAAGATATAACTATTTAAGACTTATATTAACACAAACATTCCACTTACTTCTGCTTTAATCAAGTTCATTTAAATCCCTGTTATTCCAGAGATCTTACACAGACGAACCCCACTGGTGTTTTCAGGCTTAATTTTTCTGATAAAATAAAATTAAAATAAAATTAAAATTAAATTAAATTAAAATAAAATACATCAACACACACAGAGACAGGTTAACAGCTCTGTCTCATCTGTGCAGGCCCCTCCTCAGTATTCTGACACCAAGTTTGCAGCGAAGCCCCAGCCCCAGCCCCAGCCCCAGCCCAAGCCCCGACACAACCACATCTTCATCACGGACCAGTCCATCATGGAGATGCAGAGGACCTACCCCGACCTGGCCTTCAGGGGCCGGCCCCTGGTACCTGACAAACCTCACCTAGCCAACAGCAGCAGGAGCAGCAGGAGCAGCAGCGGTAAAGTCGCTCACGCCGCCGGTCGTAGCTACAGCGACGACAGCAAGGACCCTGAGATCCCCAGAAGAGACGGCAGAGCTGCTGCTGCTGCTGCTGGGGAGCTGTCGGTGGACAGTGGAGCAGGGAGCGGTGGGACGTCCACCACCAGCACCAATGCTGACGATAGCCGTCCTCCGGGCATTCCTCATCATTCCCTCCGCATCACACTGAGAGCTGGATCCCAGGCCGAGCGGGATCTGAAGCCCAGAGAGTCTCAGCAGGCTGCAGCAGGTAACACACACACACACACACACACACACACACACACACACACACACACACACACACACACACACACACACACACACACACACACACACACACACACACACACACACACACACACACAAAAGTACAAAAGTATTCGTACCCCTTGGACTTTTCCACATTTGTTACAACCACAAACTTAAAGGGACATTGTGTAACTTCTCCTGTTATCTATTCATGTAAATCGATTATTTTGTTTAAAAGTCTGTTTTTCATTAGTTTCATCATTTCATCAGTAATCCCCCCATCAACAAAGTGAAGTGTTCCTTTCAGCTCTGAATTAGCCGTTCATATCATTCATATCTACATGGAGCGGGTAAGCTCGGTGCTGGCTGCCATGTGGTGTCTCCATGTTTTTACGTTCAGTGGCAGCGTGACGGTAGGAAACCACGGAAACTCAGCGGAGACACCGGAGCTGTCGGCTCAGGTGGAGGTGGTGTCTGTGAAAAGTCACCGCGTTACGTGCAGCAGCTGTCGTCCGTCTGCCGTCTGCCCAATTTCACGTGAATGCAGCATGAGAAATACGATTGAGTTGCTTGCGATATACAACCACAACGCTAGATGGGAGGAATTCCTACACAATGTACCTTTAAATGGATTTTATTGGGATTTTCTTTGTGGCAGACCAACACAAAGTAGTGGAAGGAAAATGATACATGGTGTTTAAGATTTTTTACATCTAAAAAGTGTAGCGTGCATATGAATCAGCCCCTGAGTCGACACTTTGATGAACCACCTTTCACTGCAGTTACAGCAGCTGCAAGTCTTTTGGGGTTTGTCTCTAGCAGCTTTGCACATCTACAGCTGCAGTTTTTGCCCGTTCTTCTTTACAGAACAGCTCCAGTTGAGTCAGATTGGATGGAGAGAGTCTGTGAACAACAGTTTTCAAGTCTTGCCACAGATTCTCAGTAGGATTCAGGTCTGGACTTTGACTGGGCCGTTCTAACACATGGACATGCTTTGATGTAAACCAGTCCATTGTAGATCTGGCTGGATGAATGAATGAATAAAAATCATGTCATGCCACCATTGTGGCCCATCCCATATGGGATTAAAAGACACATTTACTGACAAAAAAAACAAAAAAAAAATCTAGACAGTCCTTCCTGTTGGTATTATCTGCCACATAAGTTGGACACATAAATAAACAATTTAAGATTACTTTCAGTACTCATCTGTATATCGCTCTTTGTCTCATTGCCAAAGCCTTTTCAAGAAATAAAGAAAATGCAAATGTTTTAAACTGAAAAAGATGTTTTAGCTTCTCAGCGACATCCAACCATACAACCAGGGTGGTTGTCCTGCTGGAAGCTGAACTTCTGCCCCAGTCTCAGTCTTTTTCTGCCTCTGACAGCTTTTCCTCCAGGATTGTCCTGGATTTAGCTCTATCCATCTTCCATCAACTCTGAGCAGCATGTATCATGTATCATTTTCCTTCCACTACACAATAATCCACTACTTTTGTTGGTCTATGACATAAAATCCCAATAAAATACATTTGAGTTGCGTGACAAAATGTGGAAAAGTTCAAGGGGAATCACTTGTCCACCCTGCAGTTTACACTGACGTCTATTTGCACAGGCTCAAACAACAAGAGGCCGACCGAGGAGGAGCCTTCCTCCCTGAGCACCGAGGATGAGGAGAGGGATCTGAGAGAGCTGGCGCAGAGGATGGACCAGCTCAGTGTGCAGGAGCAGCCCAGGCCTCCGCAGCCCAGGAGGAGAGGGGAGAACAGGAGGAGGGAGGAGAGCGCCAATAAAGACAAGAGGAGGAAAGAGAGGAAGGAGAGCGCAGACGGAGAGGCGGAGGAGCAGAGGTACAGGAAGCCGGTGATGGAGACGGGTCCGCCGCCGAGCCACGACGTCAGCAGGTCGTCTCAGGCTGATCCTGCACTGATGAAGGAGCAGAGGCAGCACACTGTGACGGACTGTGGAGGAGGAGGAGGAGGAGGAGGAGGAGGAGGAGGAGGAGGAGGAGGAGGAGGTGGAGGAGGAGGAGGGGAGCAGGAGGTAGGAGTAGATGCTGAGATAGTTGCAACAGGCCAAGGAGGAGAGGAAGAGGAGGATGAGCAGCCTCCACAGAGCTTCATCATCTAGCACTGGACTCCTCCGGATGACGTGAACTCTGCATCGTGCTAAATTAGTTTCTTTTTCTCTGTTAATCTTCGTTTATCACGTCAGCTGCAGGTGTGTGTTAAAGGGATAGTTCACCCAAAATTGAATTTTCATAATCACAATCTCATTATCTACTCACCCTCATGTGGACTAAGGGCTGGGAGAAGTTTCAGAGTCCTCCGTGGCTTCTCTGAGTTACAGGGGGTCTCGGCGTAGCAGTGCATGTCCATATAACAGTTGCAAATGGATACCAACTGTCTTCGTAACAAAAAGACACACCAAAAAACATCCAAATACCTCCAAGCTGCTTGTATGTAATGTCCGTCTTGTATTGAAGCCCCGTAATGCGAAATTGTCTCGAAAAAATTAAATAAGTCTATATTTCAAGCTTGTTTTGTAGCGGAAGCTTCTCACAGCTCCTCTTCCCGGTTCGGAATTTGGACGAACTGGGAAGAGGACAGACCCTGGTTTGTCCAAATTTGACGAACTGGGAAGAGAAGCTTTGAGAAGCTTCCGCTACAAAACAAGCTTGAAACAATGGGACAATTTCGCATTTCGGGGCTTCAATACAAGATGGACATTACATACGAGCAGCGTGGAGGTATTTGGATGTTTTTTGGTGTGTCTTTTTGTTAAGAAGACAGTTGGTATCCATTTGCAACCGTTATATGGACATGCACTGCTACGCCGAGACCCCCTGTAACTCAGAGAAGCCACGGAGGACTCTGAAACTTCTCCCAGCCCTTAGTCGACATGAGGGTGAGTAGATAATGAGTGAAATTTCAATTTTGGGTGAACTATCCCTTTAACACACTGTTGTAGCATCTGTGAATGAAAAGCAAAAAACTGCCTTCAGTGTTTCTTCATATTGAATTGTATTGAAAAGAAGTTGACTCCAGTATGTATTCATTCACTTGAATGGGGAAGTGGCGTCAGACTTCTTGAGCCAAATATATTAAATGTTAAATTTAGATTTTGGTGTGCTATTACTTTTATTTACTTCGTTTTTTTTTTTATCAAGACTTTATTTGAATCAGTCTGTAAATGATGTGAACCAGTTTATAAAGGCAAAGGAGCAGACGTGTTGTAAACTGTACAGCTCTTCTGCTATGACTCATCTTTTGTTGAACGGGTTTTTTCCACATAAAATGTGATAAAAAAAAAATCAAAAACCATCTTTGGAGCTCGTCTATTTCTACTTCATGAGAAATGAGTAGGGGAGTAGGAGTAGGGGTACATTAAGATGAGGAATAAAAATGATAGCAAACAAAAGGAAAACAATAAGATCATAAGAAGCCGCAACACAGAGAATGTGAGAAACATGGAAATGTTAACAACAGCTGAAGAAGGAAGCTTCTGGTAGGCAAGGGAGGCAGGGAGAGCAGGCCAGCTTAATGGGAGGACTGGATGGCAGACTGGTTCATGGGAAGGGAGGGCAGGCCGGTTCAACAGCAGGGGAAAAGGGGGGTAGGGGGGCGATGCAGGCAGCGGTCGGTGCAGAGAGGCTGCCGACTGGCTCACAGGGTGTCAAGAGTTCCAATATGTGGCACCTGCTCATCTTAGTGAGCTATATGATGCCCTGAAATTATACATTTTATACAGTTTTGTCATTTGAACCATTTCTTTAAAACAAAAGTCTGACTCAATGCCCCTGGAAAATGAGAATGATCAATATTCAATATTATTTAAGTATTCTTATAAAAATATGCTTTCTTCTGAAAACATTTAATTGAAATAGATAGATTTTTCTGCCGTTTCTGTATTTAAATTTTAATGTATTTTAGCAACACAACAGCAGGACTTACACTAAACACAGCTTTTTGTCTCCGTAATTATGTCAAATCTGTCAAGAAACAGTGTTGCATTGCAAAGTGAATTACATGTATTCCACATTTGAGTCCAGATTTATTTTCCTCCATATAGTCAGATTTTTATGAAAAAATACCAAGTACACCACTTGACATTGCACCAAGTGATGTTAGTGGTGTCACGTCATGTGGATGTTATGAAGGTTAAACACTTTGGCAGCGGGGGGATTACAAATCACAACTCAGGATTTTCTGAAAGAACTGTTTATTAAAGACAAAACAACATTAAGAACAAAGATTCCCTTAAGATAGAATAAATTAATGACAGAGTAACAGTTCAACTATACATTATGTATTATTCTTCAGCTCCTGACTTCACCTGCCTCTCTCTGAGGGCGTTACAGTACTGGCTCAGCTCCTGCTTTCCCCTCTGGATGTGTAAACTTCACTTTATTCAAGCAAACTGATAAACATGAAGTGGAATGACTGGGCTGACTGTGACCTGTGTGAGCGGCTGATGGAGCAGTCTCCTGTGTTTCAGTGACAGACTGGAGCTCAGTGGAATGTGTCAGTTAGACTCAAGTTTGATCGTTTAGGACAGAAAGCTTTTAACGTGATGTAACTGAGAACTTTTAGGTGTAAAGAAAAGCAGCAGCTATGAGTTAGTACGGGAACGCCTGTAACTGTAAGAGTAAATGTAACAGATCAGTGTTGATGCATAACCATTGTGTTGTGTGTGTGTGTGTGTGCAGCTAGACACTGCTAGTAGCTAGGATCTTATCCCGGTTTTCTTCATACTTGTGCAGCATCTTCTGGAGGTCGTGGTCTGCAGGAATCACCTGTGTGCGCACACACACACACACACACACACACACACACACACACACACACACACACACACACACACACACACACACACACACACACACACACACACACACACACACACACACACACACACACACACACACACACACACACGGACAAGGAAATAAAAATTAGAAATAAATATGAGAAATAAAGAAAAAGGTTATAATCGTCTTTTAGTGATCAGTCGTACATGTGGAGCTTTTCAAGGGAAACTAAAAGTCTGGTTGCTTTTCCTCTGTGTTGCTAACCCTCCACTTGGCCATGTGCATTTGTTTACAACGAAGCCAGTGAAAAATCAATACATGGAGAGGTGGATAACGTTATATAACATATACGATGTTACAACGTGTATATTTGTGTGTAGTCTTAACAAAGGATCTTGGGTTACGGAGCGCATCTGTGTCAAGGTGCGCGGAGAAGAGAGCTGGGACACCGGGGCGGCGGCCAAGTACTACGCTGATGTTGCAAGGTTGGTTTTCAGCCAAGACGCCAGGTGAAGACAGAGAGCCTCCGTTCTCACTCCTAACAAGTCACAAGTCATGTAGATCACAATTACTCTGGAGCTTTTTAATTAAAGGTATAATATGTAGGAATTCCCCCCATCCAGCGGTGCGGTTGCATATCAGAACGTATTCTTGATGTTGCATTCACGTGAAATCAGGCAGACGTCAGACAGACAACAGACGCTTCATGTAACAGGATAAACAAGTGGTCCACCAGCACGAGGCAAAACAATACAGGCCTGACAATATGTTGTCATGGTGATGTCGTATTGTTTACCTGACCCACGTTTTACCGTCTTTCTCTCGTGGAGTAAAATGACATCCGGTTGGTTTGCCGACGGCCGTCTGCCTGACTGCACCTGAATGCAACATCAGTGCCTCCGTCCTTCCTCACACTACACAGTGGTGACAGTTTTAACAGGCCGAGCCGACAGCTCCGCTGAGTTTCTATGGTTACCTACGGTCACGCTGCCACTCAACATAAAAAATGGCGATGCAACATGGCCGCCTCGGTTCGGTGCTTCGCCCACTTATGTATTTGTAACGACTTGTAACAACTCATTCTAAGGTACCAGAAAGCTTTCATTTGTATGCGGCTGTGATTCCACTTCAGTGAAATACGTATTTATGAAAGACATATTTGATTTTTGCTAATAAAAAGCCAAATAAGTTACATACTGGGGCTTTAAGGTAAAAATGTAGCATAGACATGGGAAAAATCATGCTTAGTTCCTCTTTAAACCACAGAGTCCACTTTAAAAAGTGAAAAAGCTTATAACTGTAAAAACTGACAATGAGACACCAACTGAGTGTTACTATGATAATAATCAGACTTTTCTGGGTTGAGAAATGAGTCAAACATCTGGAATAATTTAAGAACACATCCCATACTTAAGTACACATAAATCATTTTGAGACATTTTAATACAGAACAGATGTTTATTCTAACATTCTAGCTCACTCTGTTGGTCCATGTGGTCACCTGAGACCACCTGGACTCACGTGCTGGATAGAAACTGTCTACATACACAAACCAAAGTACAGAGTAGAGTCTCTCTCTCACCAGGACCGGAGCAGGGAGCGGGGCCGAGGTCTTCCTGATCAGCCAGTCCTCATGCAGCTGGTGGAGAGACTCCAGATACTCCTGGTGGACACACACACACACACACGGCAGCACATTGGTGACCAGTTGGGTGAGCTGTTTCCCTGAGGTTGACTGACAGTTTGCCTGGCTGCTCACCAGTGGAATGACTTGCTCCTCCTCTCTGCATCTCTCCTTCAGCCTCTGGTGGCAGGTCTCAGGAGACGTCTGCAGGTAAACTGGAGCGACAGGGAAGAGTCACGTCAACAGGCTGCTGCAGCTTCCAACCTGGTTATCAGTCAAGTCAAGGGAGTTCATCACACATCTACACTGCTGGTCTCAGATGAGGGATGATCGTGATGATTTGCCAATAGATTCAGTCGATTTACTGTTACAGAGTCTGGATGGTTTCATAATGAACCATTTTGCAGTTAGGGCTGTCACAGTTATTACATAATCACCGTTACAACGCCGGTATCGTTACTGACAATAAGATGACTTTATGACTTTTATGACTTTATTTTACAGGATAGGGGCTATCCTGTAATGTGCCATCTCTTTTTCGAGGGGGTCCATAAGTCGTTACTCAGCGTTGCTTGACTTAAGAAGTACCATCAGAAAATAATACACCTGTTTAGAGAGGAACTATGCACAGGGTATATACAGGAATCTTGAAGTTAATTCTAATACCTTTTTAAGACTTTTTCAAGACCTTCTCAATATTTTTCAACACCTCACCGCCACTTCAAGCTGTAACCATTTACATCAGTGACACTTTCAACTCAACGGTTTTAGTTTGTGATAAAGACTATAGACCACTATGATACAACAGAATTCAAAATAGGCTGGGATAATAAATCAAAGGCAAAGTTTATCAAAAAAAATAAAAAAACATTGCTCCACTCTCAAAAAACAAAAACAACAATCTTCTTTTCTTTTTCATGTACTGGTCCATCTTTGTTTTTTAATAAAAATGAATAAATTCACACACTTTTACAATGTTTTTTAGGACTCAAACTCTTGAACAGCTAATTCAGAAAAATTCCTTCAAAATGTAAGACTTTATAAAGTCGTGAAAATACTTTTTAATACTTTTTAAGGGTCTTAATTTTCCCAAAATTGATTTATCACCTTTTAATACTTTTCAAGACCCCGCGGATACCCTGATGCAAGTGTAATGGAACATTTTGATATTAACCCATATTATGTTTTACAAGTGTTGTATAATCATGATTGTGACATGTGGTAGTTAGTTAATCCCTTTGAAGACAGACAGCAGAGAGTTTCACTCAGGACAGGTTAAAGGTCAGGAGCCAGAGAGGCTCCCACACTGAGTGTCCTGTGGAAATTTACAAGGGATCGTTGTGTCCTGGTGGTGAGACTGGGCAGAACCACCGGAGCTGCCATATTGTGTCTATTGGCATGTGTTTGGGAACTATAAAGATAGTGAGCCTGAGAACATCTTCAGTTACCTCGCCCACTGACCGTGTGCTGTCCAGTTGTACGTGTGTGACTCCATTCATGAATGTTTATTAAAACTCAAGAAAGACAGCTGACGTGTGAAGCTTTAGAGCACTAATTTTTGCCACCACACAAGTCTGGTCACTTTTCCTGTGTTGCTAACCCTCCACGACAGTGAAGGTCCAGTTTACCATTAATTGCCATACAAATAATTGCGATTAATGATTTAATAGCCTTTTTCTGATCATTTTATGCCACTATTATAGTATGAGCCTAAACGTGGTTTAATAATACATATATACACCTTATGGAGAAGAAGAGGCTATGCAACTAAATCCATGATGCTAATGTCAATAGATGCTCATTGAATATTAGAGATGAAGCTCCTCCAGATAAACAGTTTGTGGCTCCATTCATGTGTCATTAAAGGGATAGTAGCATTTTTTTTAAAGTGGGGTTGTATGATCTACAAATAGCCCCTAAGTACTTTAATTGCAGTAGAAGACTCTCTGCACTCCTCCCGTTAGCAACGCCAGCCCATAGCCCTGCCCAGAGATTTACAACATACAGTGTTGTGAACAGACCCAAAGAAACGGCCTATTTTCGTGGCCTAAAAGAGGTTTTACCTGGAAAAAAAACGTTTTCATTGTTTGCTATAATATAATTTTTTCCAGCCCCTCAAAGTGCAGGAAAAACACAGTTTTTATTTGGACCTAACCAACTGCTGATCGGTGGGCGCTAACCCTGGGCGGAGGGATACGTGAGTTGGTTAGGTCCAAATAAAAACTGCGTTTTTCCTGCACTTTGAAGGGCTGGAAAAAAATATATTATAGCGAACAATGGAACTGTGTAATTTTTTTCACGTAAAACCTCTTTTAGGCCGCGAAAATAGGCTGTTTCTTTGGGTCTGTTCACAACACTGTATGTTGTAAATCTCTGGGCAGGGCTATGGGCTGGCGTTGCTAACGGGAGGAGTGCAGAGAGTCTTCTACTGCAATTAAAGTACTTAGGGGCTATTTGTAGATCATACAACCCCACTTTAAAAAATGCTACTATCCCTTTAAACCATAGAAGAAGAATAAGGGGGTGCAACATGATGATGTCATTAAAAGAGGGCCAGTCAAACCTCAAACGGTGGAAATAGTGATGGAAATCTGTAACTTCTGTTAGTTTGATCCAGCTGTTTTGAATGGAAACCATTGTAACCATCATGCAAAATAATGTGGTTGTGGTCAGATCAAATGATCACGGTCAGGAAACAGTAACTTTTTTGATTACTCGTTACTGGAAAAAGTATCGCAGTTTATTTTAGCGCCATTATTCCCATCACTGATCACCAGTCCTGACACTAACTACAGCCACTGTTTCATGTCCGTTCAGTGTTTGTGTTGTTCTCACCGATCAGATCGACAGAAATGGAAATGTTGGTCGTGATCCAGTTGAACCACTCGGTCAGAACAGCGAAGTCCACCTCTGGCATTTTCCCACTGAAAGAAGAATTAAACAGCAGGAGTGGGAACACTGTTGGGGCCGTCACGGATGATTCATAAAACTGACATCATAAAACTGTTGGCTCTCACTTGTTTCTTAAATGACAGTACCTTCTGAAGAGATTCTCCACAAAGACGTACTTAGCGCTGAAGATGGACCTCTCCATCATGGTGATGGGCGCCGCCGACTGAAACCGAGCAATGAGAGGGTTTGGGCACAAAAAAGGCTCATTTCCTGATGGTGTACAATAAAGTGGGTGTGTTTCCAGGCAACAGTGCACTCACTACAGACACGTGTCTCTGCAGCATGGTGAGCTGAACGTAGGTCTGCAGTGTGAGGCCCCAGCGCTCCGGGTCCTGGTACATCAGACTCTGCAGGGACAGAGACGGACCTCATCTTAGTGTAAAGTCTCATCAAAGGGGACATGTTATGGAAATATCACTTTTTGAAGGCTCTTTAACATATATTTTGGTGTTTGTTTTGGCTTCCGGCCTCCAAAATGTGAGAATTGACCAAAAAATCAGTAATTTTCAGGCTCCTGAGGTTGAAATCCATGTGGTTTTACAAGATGTTCCCTCAGTTCTCTTCCAGTGATGTAACTAGTTTTCAAATTTGCATAGTACCACCTCTACCTGGTACCAGTAGAAGAGGTGGGGCTAGCAGTGGCTGATTTGCATTTAAAGGGACAGGCACTGAAACCAGCCGTTCTGAACAGGGCTGTTTAGAGAGGATGAAAAGAGCTGTGATGTTTGATCCTTGGGGGATTTTGACCGAAGCATGTCACAGACATGTCTTTAAGACATGGGAACTGTTTTGATTTGTGGAAAATGGGCAGAATATGTCTCCTTTAAGTGCATACAGCTGTGAGTACACTGCTATATATGAACTGGATCACACCGACATAACCGCGTGACTGTGATCACAGCAAAGGCATGTCAGTGTACAACTTTTAATATATGTCATGTGGCCAATGAAGTTTTTGCAGTCAGTAGTTTAGTCAGGTGTATGACGTGTTTACATGTGTATGGCTCCTCTAACATCTGTTCTTGTGTTTGGAAACTACTACGTAGAATTAACATCAAGTCATCCCTATGCAGATCAGTCTGCAGGGTTAGTCCTGCTCTGTGCTCCAGATTATAACCAAGTTAACAGTGAACAGTGAACAGGTCGTTGAATAAAGTCTGTTTTTTCATGAATCCCAGACTGACTCCATAATGTTGAGATCAGGGAAAAAGGTTGGAAACCACATAATGGGTAAGAATCTAAACATCTGAAGTGCCTAAAACCTTTGCACAGCACAGCAGGTTGAGGCTGTGACCTGTTACACAGGTGTGATGTCATGTGTGTGCGCTCACACTACAACAACAGTGTTGTCGTGCACAGTACCAGAGGGTTGTGTCCGTTTAGGTCCCTCCATTTAGCCACTGGTTCTGTGAGGACCTGAAACAGACAAGAGAGGAGAGGGAAGATGTGTTCATGAACCGTACACTGTTTTTTTTTTAAACCAACTTTATTTACAACACACAGACAAAACACTAACCAAAACCATAGAACAATAATAAAATAATAATTCATTAAGAAACTGAGTAAGGGGCCAGAATAAAAAAAATTGTTGTTATGATGAGAAATTCTCTACAGTTGTTTTTCATGGTGACTCCTGACTGGATCTGAAGAGAACACATCTGTATTGATGGATCTGAGCTTCAGTCCATCAGATCATGTCATGAACATGAAACAGCTGCTCTGTTGTTTCTTAATTGTGTGTGTGTGTCCTGGGGGAAGCTATAATGGTGCACCGCTTTAAATATCGCTGCAGCAAGGCATTGTGGGATGGCATTCCAGTCTTTCCTCTGCTAAAAGAGGAGATAGGACAGGAAACACAGCGGCTCCTGTTAGACACTTCAGCTCATTTCAAACAATTTGGAACATTCATAAGAAAAAAAAGACTCATTCACAGCCATGTTTTTATTGTATTGCTTTTCATCCAAACTCACCCCCCCCCCCACCCCACCCCACCTCACCCATGTCAAAGGTATGGAGGCCCTGAGGCCCAACGCATCGCAACTGAATTAAACAAACGTGCTGCAAATACACACAAAACAACCAAATAATGTGTGTTTGTGTCTATTTGTAGCAAAGGTGTTGACTGAATTTGTGTATCTGTTTGCAGTGTGCTGAGCCTCAGGGGCCACCGTACCAATGGCAGTTATTACAACTCAGGCCAGTGTGTGTAACAGTAAGGCGAGGCAGGTTCATTTGCATCAGCCATCTTTGACAAACAGTTTATCTCAACGGGCTTTACACAGCATCATAACAACATCCTCTGCCCTCTGGGCCTCACATCCACCAAGGAAAAACCCCCCAGGAGAAAAACAACAGGAGAAACCTCAGGGCGAGAGACAGAGGACGGATCTCTCACCCAGGACGGGCAATAGATAGCACCGTCACATACTGTGCAGCACCCACTCCTGCTGAGTTCAGCAGTTTCTAAATTTTTTTTTTACAAGAAATGGTCAACAAATTGAAAAAAAATTTAAATAAAAAATAAAGGAAAAGAAAATCTCATTAGGTTTTTACTATAGAAACAAGTCTTGCTCCTCTCTTATTAATGTGAAACAAAAATTGGTGGAAGCAACCTTTTTTCCTGTTGTTGACTATGGAGATGTGCTGTATATGAATGCTTCTGCTCAGATCCATCACCAACTGTCGTCCCCGTACTCCCCATTGTGTACTCTATTCTAAAGTTAACTGGACGTCCCGATGCCTCAGTCACTGCTATGTGTTTATTTCTGGGTATCACTCCCTCCTATTTGTCTTTTAACAAGGAAACATGGAACTCACAATCTCCATCTTCAGTTACTCTGCAAATTTGTAGTTCCCAATGTAGGAACTGAACTGGGCAAGAAAGCGTTTAGGTTTCTGGCACCTTACACTTATTAATTACAGTCTGAACTCCTGTGTCATTGCAGTCTAGCTTGTCTGTGTGCAAGTGTTTTGTGGGCAGGTTTGAATGTTGTTAGTCTAATCTGTTGTTTACTGTTTTTAATGTGTCTATTGGCGCTTTTCCACTACACAGTCACAGCACGGTTTAGGTGCTTTTCCATTACAGCTTCTTCATAGTTCCTCCACACTGCCATGATATGACGACCGGTGTGACACCGGGGGCGGGGTCAGACGACGCTCTGGCCAATCAGTGGACGGCAGTCGGCTGAAGTCATGTTTTAGTATCGCTTGGGCTCGCTTGGAACCCGGACTGAGGTGTTACCAAAAGAGTACCAGTTATCAGGTGCTAGGGCAGTGTTTTTCAACCTTGGGGTTGGGACCCCACGTGGGGTCGCCTGGAATTCAAATGGGGACGCCTGAAATGTCTAGTAATTGATAAGAAAAAATATTGATAAATATATCTTTAACTGATTATTATTCTTTTTAACATTATGAAGAAAAACACCACACACAATCTTAAACAACTGTATTTTAAACTTTCACTTTCGCTAATATAAATCCAGTTCAAATAAAATGCAGCATATAAAAATATCTGAGCTGACGCATCTTGATTAACGGCCACGATCACATGACTGCACATGATCGGGGGTCGCCAGAAATTTGTGATGTCAAAATGGGGTCACGAACCAAAAAAAAAAAAAAAAAGCGTGTAGAGCCGTGCCGTACCGCGCTAGTGGAAAAGCGCCATATGTTGGCTGCCCTCTTGGCCACGTCTCCCTTGGAAAAGAGATCTTTGATCTCAGTGGGACTAACCTGGCTAAATAAAGGCCAAATAAAAGATGTTGAGTCCAGACAAGAACACGGTTTACAACAGTAGGAGTGGTACTTCCTGGTAGGAGCACACATACATTTTCTACGTACGACTGTAAAGTGGAAGAACTCAGCT
Source organism: Trachurus trachurus (assembly GCF_905171665.1). NCBI lineage: Eukaryota > Metazoa > Chordata > Actinopteri > Carangiformes > Carangidae > Trachurus > Trachurus trachurus. Next base: position 28,307,766 of record NC_139906.1, on the reverse strand, counting down.
TTTGTTTTACCTCTATGTCACTGGTTTTGCTGAAGTACTCCAGACATGTCGTCTTCCCGCTGGCAATGTTCCCCTCCACACAGATCTGAGAGCAGTGGCAGAGGGACACATGGGACAGGACAGACCATCAGGACCTTGTTGTCAGTTAGCTCTGATTTGAGTGAAAATAAGAAGTGAAGGTCAAAGACTCACCACTGGTTTCTTCTCCTCACCGCTCCGCACCAGTTTCCCTTGGGAGGAAGACAACATAGTGAGACAAGACGTCAGTTCTCACACTGTCCAGTCAGGTCAGCAGCAGGCTACGGCGGGGCAGAGGGGCAGAGGGGCAGAGGGGCAGAGCAGAGCACAGCACAGCAGGCAGGTAGGTAGGTTGCAAGGAGTTAGCAAGTGCACAAGCTTTTATTTTTATCCAAAGTCCACACTTTAATGCTCAGTGTCATCATGAGAGGAGGCAGAGGAGGAAAACTGCTGGTGAGGATGTGACAGGACAGGGATGAGACAGCTTCAAGCAAAACTCCTGGGAATCCAATTCAGTAGAGAACATGTTTCCTTTTTCTTTAAGATACTTTAAATATATTTATGGCTGTCATTTTTTTGGGCAAATGTATACGGCTGGTTTTTAATTCCAGTGTTGAGTGGATGGGTTCTATTCACAAGCCCTGGTGGGTTTCGTCTTCCCACCTGTGCATCTTTCTTTCTTTTGTTGTTGTTCTCTCTTTTTTTTAAATCAAATTTATTTATTTAACCAGGCAGAATCATTAAGAACAAGTTCTTATTTACAATGATGGCCTGACAATGCTGGCCCAAGGGCCGTGGGTTTGGATCCTTTGCTGCCTGGCATCCTCCCTGTTTCCCTCTAACCTTTCCCTGTCTCTTTCTACTGCTCTATCCAAATAAAAATAAAAATGTCCAATGTTTAATTATATGAGGTGATGAGTTTGCAAGAATTAAATAATGAGTATTTCATCATACTGTGTGTTGCTTTGGATGATGAAGTGTAATTGGTCTGAAGTGGAGCATCTTATATGTGGCAGCCTGAGCCTATTGTATAAGAATTGATTTAGGAAACATGGACAGGAATTGTAAAGACTGGAAATAAAGATGGCAGCAGCCTCAGTGACATTACCCCACAGGTTTGTGAAGAGAGGGTTTGAACTTCATAGTGAGTTGAGTGATGACTTAATTACCCCCCACCCACACCATCCTAACTGCCAGCTCATCTAAAAATGGTTTAAGAGCCGGGGCGTGTTGGTTTATAATTAGGATTCGTTCACCCAACTGTCACTCAAAGAGAACAGGCCCTCGACTCTACATAGTTTTGGTCCGTAATACAATATAAACATATGAGATTCTACTGTAAAGTTAAGTTGGACATTTTATTTTAACATGGGACTCTATGGGGACTGGCTCACCCTAGTGGTCAGTGGAGGAACTGCAGACTACCCATTGTTTTGTAATTACGCAGTTCACATGTGGTCTCGGGTGCTTCAAGTTCAGTTTAACATATCAAATTCAACGCACCACAGTCTGACCGAGAAGATATATGAATGATAATAATACACCATTAAAGTTGATGTGTGACTGAGTGAACTGTCACTGCTGAGCCTGGATTGCATCATGCTCTGGATAGGCAACAAGAGGGGGCGGATGGATGGTTTCATAAATATAACATCACAGCTCACGGCTCCAGACACACTGCCGTTTACAAAACATGAACTATGTGTCAGTAGTAACATTGGACACTTTAGAGCAGCTGTAGATAAGATGTATTATTGTCTCTGGGCTCCACACTGACCTGGAGGACGGTGCTGTGTGCCGCTGTGAGCCCAGCTCCCTCTCCCAGCACCGAGCCACAGAGCGCGGGAACAGCCGGCGGCCGTCACCGCAGCACGGGGAGCCGACAGCAGCCGGACGGTCCTCGACAGCAGCGCTACACCACCAGCAGCCACCGACATGACGCAGGACACACAGCCGAGGAAGGTGAGCTGCCGCTGGGCTCGAGTCCAAGCAAACGTCGCTGGTCCAACCGGAAGAGACGGTTCTTCTTCTTCTCCGACAACTAAGCGGCAGATGGAGAGCGCCGCCTACAGCACAGGAGGACTCAGCGCTCAGTCTGTACTATCGGTAGAGATCATAGACTGTAAAGATGAAGAAAAATAATATGCACGTAAAATCTAAATATCTGTCTGACTCTGATATGTATACGGTATGTCTCATGTCCTCAGTGATTAGTAGAAGGTTATATGCTCTTTGAAGTTACTGTTATACTTTATTTTACTTTAAATTGAGTCTCTGCCTCATGCCAGTGTGTTTGTGTATAAAACAGATTTAATGATCAAAATATTAATCTTGCTGGTTTATTACAGTGGTTTAGTGTTGCATTAATCCTGTGACCAGTAGTAATTCCTTTTTTCAGACTGAAAAAGAAAAATAGCCTAGTATTAGGTTTTTTTTGTTTTTTGTTTTTTAAATCTTATTTCTATTAACAAATTCCGGCATTGCAAATTCAAAGTATTATGTTGGTTTATGCCACAACCACGTATGATTAACCATTTCCATTTTCATTTTCACACTTTTGAGTTTTTGTTTGTTTGTTTGTTTGTTTTAACTAGCCTAAATGAGGCAGGTTGTCAGGCCATATTGCACAAAAAGTAAAATAAAAAAAAAGACTTTGTCTGCGTACTGTAGGCCTATATGGGTTGTTGACATGACGTGTATTTTTCACTGTCACATCAGATAAAAATTAATATAATTAGTATTATCATCATTTAAAGGGTTAGGTACAGTAAATGGTTAAACATGTATTTGTTCTACATGGAGTTGTTGTAATAAAAACTGCTTTGTTATCAGATTTTTACATTTTTGAGTCAAATCTCAAAATTGTCCTATGGTGTGACTGTCTGTCACATGCAGAATTAAACGAATTACAATTTGTATACGTTTTTTTTTTTTTTAAAGCATACAAATGTTTATAAATAACTCAGGCATAATTTTACAAGTGTTTATTTTAATAAATGGCAATCACTTTTTTCATCCATATATTTCTAAATGCATAAGAACTTGATACATTTTGTCACAGAAAACCATGTAGCTACTGTATCATATTGTCACCATTTTTGTCTGGTGCCTCCAGTGTGTGTGTCTACCAGAGGAGGGCGCTGCTGCGGCTTCGCTCTCCGTGTAAAGAGGAAGAACAAGAAGCGGGATCAGGATAAAAGCCCGGCTCAGAGCTCAGAGGCAGCAGGTGACAGACAGACCGTCAGAATGGCAGCGGACTCAGAGACCAAACTGCAGCTGGTTCACAGACACATCCGACCCTTCCCGGACTTTCCGAAGAAGGGGATCCTGTTCAGGTGAGACGCATACAGATTTACACTGCCCTAGAACCACGTGCCTGTCCTCAGCGGTCACTGGTCCCCTCATGGTCCCAGGGGGAGGTCTCCTGTCTCCTGTCCTCTGCATGGTGAGAGAAGTGTCGCCTACCAGGCTGCATACAGCTGTTAGTGCACCGCTGTATATGAACTGGATCACTGACATCGCAGCTGCGTGTCAGTGATCACAACAAAGGCATGTCAGTGTACAACTGTAATAGCCTACATGTCATGTGGCTAATTAAGTTTTCGCAGTCAGTAGTTTAATCAGGTGTATGACGTGTTTACATGTGTATGGCAGCGGCTCCTCTAACATCTGCTCTTGTGTTTGGAAACTATTAGAATTAACAAGTCATCCCTATGCAGATCAGTCTGCAGGGTTAGTCCTGCTCTGTGCTCCAGATTATGGCCAGCCCCCTTGACCACTTTCATATCTTTACACACATAAATGCACTCTTGCTAAAGAGTGATTGCAACAGCTACAGAGAGTATCTTCCTCCAAATGGATTGATTTCTCTCTCGATGAGCATGTTTGACAGATTTTTTCCCCTCATATTCTATTCTATTCTATTCTATTCTATTCTATTCTATTCTAATATTGTGTTATATTACATTATATTTATATTACGGTATGTCCTTTAATACTTTCAACTCAGTCCATACAGCTTCAAGACAGCTGTCGGTGATCAGATCTCCTTTTAACTTGCCAAAATGTAATGGTAACAAAGGTTGTTGGTATTCTGTAAGGCTTCACAGTGCTGTGTATTTAAGTGTTATTGACTGTCTGATCCAGGTGACAGCAGTTTTAACAGACTTCACCTTTTAACATGACACTGTCCAAAAAGTCATTATGAAGTGACATCTCATAAAGTTGTGGACCATCAAGTTTTGTATTTGCTGTCTTCTCGTTCTGCCCGTCCACCGTTACATGATTGTTGACAGTGAAGTGTTTGCTGTGCTGCTGTGAGGCCTTGGCTGGTCCCCAGTCAGTTAGTGCTTCAGGCCAGATAAATAGTTAGCAGTAAATTCCCCTCAGGCAGGAAGTTTTCCAGCTGTAACTCATACAGATGTTGTACTGACATCAGCCCTGCAGCACCTCCCACTGCTGCTTCACCACAGGAGAGAGAGAGAGAGTTATTTTACAAATGAAAATTCACTTATCAGATCAATAGTTCTTATCAGGTGAGATGTAAAACACCTTCCTCCTCCCTCCTGGGGGGGGGGGGGGGGGGGGGGGGGGGGGTAATAAAGGGGAGGGGGAGTGTTGTTACCACATATTTACATATTTACACATGCCCTGCCCCCCTCCACACACACACCCAAGGATCTGTTATATTGAGTGACAGGATCTCACATGTGAGTCCTGATTATCACACCTGAACTGAGAACGGACCATTTGTGATCAGTTCTGCCCTACAAAGGCAAAGTGCAGTTTCTGTAAAAATGCTGAACTGAGGAAAAACAGCCTTTTGTGTTTTTCATTGTCAGGTTTAAGCATCAAATTATGAATAACTACCAAGTTTATAATTAATTAGATAAAGGTGGACTGAATTAAATGTATTTTGTATTTAGTCTTTCTGACCAATTTTGACCGTTTTATGGCAGATAGCCTACTGCACTTTGCCTTGGTATTAGCTACAGATACTGCACTTTGCTTTTATGGGTGGACAGCAAAATAAAAAAGCCCAATAACTCTGGAAATTTTTAGCAGAACCAATATCAAATTCTACCAGATTGAAGAGAATATGCCACACTTTTGATTAGTCAAAAAAAAGAAAATGCAGATACTTTGTAGGGCAGAGATCATCTGACTGGATCAGAACAAGGTCAGAATGTGTCAGAGTTTTACCTGAGTACTGGTAGCACTATTACATCTTATGTCAAAATATTGTTGTATTGGTCCATTTTTACAGAATCGAATTAAACTGAACCAACCTAGTGACATACTGACAGCTAATGGGAAGAAGTGTAACTGTGATTGTTTTCCCTCTGAACTCATTTAAAATAAAGATTCAAAGTGAGACTGAAATGTAGCAAAGTGAAAGTCAGTTTTCAAAAAGTAACAAGCAAAAAACCGCATGGATGCTGGAAATTATATTTAAGCACAGTACTCAAGTAAATGTACTCTGTTAGTCCGTCTTGTTCTTACACCTGACCCTGTAGCTTTACTGCAGAGGTGTGTGTGAGTGTGGTGACTGAAACTTCACTCTGTGCGTGTGTATGTGTGTGTAAGTGAACCAAGGTCCAAGGATCACCACAGCTCACAGTCCAACCACTTTATCTGAAGTCTGGTGAATCATGTCAGAATCATGCTGTAACACTACTCCATTCATATTTTGTGCATGTGCACTATTTTACCATGCAGCTGTGATATGAATTGTCAGGGGAGGAAATGTCAGCAGAGGTTTTGACAGACACATGAAAAGATTAATCGATGAGCTGAAAGACAGAATCACTGCTGAGGAATAAAATAGTTTTGTTTGACACACAGTGAAGGAGACATGATCAGGACTTAGATGTAGGTTTTTTGGTGACTACTTAATCAGAGGTTAACAAAAACCTGGTGTCTTGCAGAGACATCTGTCCCATCCTGAAGGAGCCAGCTGCTCTCACTGCAGTCATCGACCTGTTTGAGGAACACGCCAGGAAGAATTACAAGGAGGTGGATCTGATCGTAGGTAAGAAAACAAAGCAGAGCCCAGTGTAATGTACCAGTATGAATAACACAGTTATACTTAGTGACAGTGACACGTTATCAACAGCATTGTATGCCACATCTGGCAGCTGTTCTCATCCATTTTTCATGGATATGGATATACACACTTTTAAAATGCATTTTCAAATAGTTTTTGAACGTTAAACACCTTTTGTTGTGTCGTCTGTGTGTGTGTGTGCAGGGTTAGACGCCCGTGGCTTCCTGTTTGGGCCTCTGCTCGCCCAGCGGCTCGGTGTGGGCTTCGTCCTGGTCAGAAAGAAGGGCAAACTGCCTGGAGCCACCGTGTCTGTGGCGTATGACCTGGAGTATGGCAAGGTGAGCAACACACACACACACACACACACACACACACATGGAGGATTGAATTTAAATGATACTTTAGTCCAGTTCACATTGAAAAAACACAGAGCTCTAGAGGTTTAAAGGGATACGCCAAAAAAATTTTTTTCAGAGCTGACAAAACTCTCCGGTAAGGCATCTTGAGCGGTCAAATGCCGGTAACGGGACGAGATCGGTCAAAACGGAGGGTTCAAGCAAAGACGGTTTATTTTGGTTCAAGCTAGCTACATCGAGGGTCGGTTAGCTTCCTATTTCAAAGTAAAAGCACAAATTCTATCGTCATGGTTTTCTGTATGTAAAGGGCAACGGGTGTTTAATTTTGTGAAAGTAACCGGAAGTGCGTTGGTCACAACGGCTAGCTTGAGTAGCGCCAAATTCGTCCAAACAAAGCTGTAAACAGCTGGTATTTAGACAAATTAACAACACACTGCTGATCTAAACGGCTACTTTCTCACCTAAAAATGTTTGAAATGTCGATGCAGTGATATATTTACAGAGTTTAGAGCTAAAATGAAATCAGCTTCTGACTGCTGATTTCAGCTCGGGTAGGAGGCAGGCTAACACTACCTATACACTTCCAGCGTTTGAGCTAAGCTACTGTAATTAGCGGTGCACCAGCTCTGCCCGTATCTCCCTTGTTACTGCACGCACAGTTGAAAGGATGGTGTCTATCTGCTTGTCATGGACTCTGGAGTGAGGCAAGATACGAAAAAAAAATGTTGGCGTATCCCTTTAAGTCACAATGTGCAGTGTAATTAATTAGTTAATTAATAATTAGTTAATTAATAAGTTAAGTAATTAGTTCCATTGGTTACTGAGAGTGTGCTCTGTGGGCCACACTGATGACCTCCTGCAGCCTCAGAGAGGATTGTGCAGATCTTGAACATACGCACCAGTGCACATGTTCTCCTCTCTCTCTCTCTCTCCACTGTTGCACCACCACAGTATCACTTTCACAGCTGCTGCTGTCTGTAGCAGTCCCACATTAAAATGTCTAAAAACAACTGGACATCTGTTCTATATGTTGCCGAGTTGTGTTCCTACACTCAGCCAGATGTTGCCATCAGTTGTCAAACCAGAGAGAACAGTGATTTGTATTCAGATGTAACTGCATGACTCAATGGTCATATCATTGTGTATCCTCGGTGATGGTGTTTAGCTGACAGGACTGGTCTGGTGAACAGGGTTCATGTGAGTCTTCTTCTGTGTGTCCAGGCTGAGGCAGAGATCCAGGAGGACGCTGTGGCTCCGGGACAGAAGGTCCTGCTCATCGATGACCTGCTGGCCACTGGAGGTAACTGCATCATGTTGACTGGACTCTGAGAGTCTGAGGGGGAACATTTGTCAAGTACAAACTAAACACTTACAAATAAAGAGAGGACAATGACTGTGGATTTACAGCATCTACCTTCACTCACCTGCTTCATTCATGATCTTAAAGGGATAGTTTTTTTTTTTTTAAGTGGGGTTGTATGAGGTACAAATGGCCACTAAGTATAATATCTGCAGTAGAAAGGTCTCTGAGAAATACTGGCACTGAGACACAGGCAATACACTGTTGTCAATGAGGGACGATTAATCAGCTGGTTGGAGCAAAGTTAGTTAATCTGGAACTAACCAACTCACTCAGTACTCCTCCACATAGGCAGGCTCTGCAACGCGCGGTATCACTCCGCCTGTCAGTTGTTTGGATCAGCAGTGTGTGGAAGAAGCGGAGTGATACAGCACGTTGTGGAGCCTGCCTATGTGGATGAGTACTGAGTGAGTTGGTTAGTTCCAGATAAACCAACCTTTTTCCGACCAGCTGATTCATTGTAAATGTTTACTTTCCATCGTACTCTGGAATCTATATGTATATTATGTTATCCACCACTACATGGATTGTCTTCTCTCCGGCTTCACTGAAAACAAATGCACATGGCCTGGAGGAGGGTTAGTAGTGAGTTTTGATGACAGTGAAAACATGCACATTGAAACTGCAGGGGGAGCTCTGTAGAGGAAAAAAAAGAAACCAAACAGAAAAGGCCTTTACCTGGGATGTCAGATTATTAAAACAGGTTTATTTACATTATGGGATAGGGTTTTTGTGTCTAATGTTACGCAATGGACTGGGATGGTAACAACACAAACAATACTGTAAAGTGTGTTAAGTGTGACACTGTCGTGGAGCCTCAAACATGCCAATACAGATTAAGTATATTTTATATTAACAATATTCTCACTCTCAACAAAAATGACGTACAGATAAACCAATGGTTCCCAACCTTTTTTGGTTTGTGACCCCATTTTGACATCACAAATTTCTGGCGACCCCGCGATCACGTGCAGTCACGTGATTGCGGCCGTCAATCAAGATGCGCCGGCTCAGATATTTTTATATGATGCATTTTATTTGAACTTGATTTATTTTGGAGAAAGTGAAAGTATAGAATACAGTTGTTTAAGATTGTGTGTGTCGTGTTTAATCATAATTCTAAAAAGAATAATAATTAGTTAAAAAATATATTTTTATCAGTATTTTTTTTTTTCAATTACTAGAAATTTCAGGCGACCCCATTCGAATTCTTGGCGACCCCACGTGGGGTCCCGAGCCCAAGGTTGATAAACACTGAGATAAACGGATAGATCACAGTGTGTTGTCTTGTCATGTGTGACTCAGACAGTGCTTGTGTGTGCTTGTTGCAGGGACTCTGTTTGCAGCCTGTGAGCTGATGAGGAAGCAGCAGGCCGACGTGCTGGGCTGCATGGTGGTCATCCAGCTCAAGGAGCTCAACGGCGCCGACAAGCTGAAGCCGCACAGCGTCTTCTCCCTGGTCCAGTACTGAGGAAGAGCGACCAGCAGCTCGCACCTCTGCAACAACACCAAACCTCTGCAGCTCCCACACACTCACACCTACAGGTTTACATTTCAGATAGGAAATACTGTAAATCCTTCATTCACAAACCTGCTGGTCCTCTGGACGCAGGAGCCGGAGCCTTACCCAGAATGCTTTGGACTTGACCAGGAGAGAGTTTTTAAAAGTGTCTTAAAGATGTCTTCACGTGTGTTTAATTGTCCTTTTGCTGGCTCTGTGCCAAAACAGGAAGAGAGCATAGAGAATGGAAGGTAACATTTTATTTGTGGCAGACTGAACAACCATATTTTTTACTTTTTTTTAAATTTTTGTTTCTGTTCAGAGAGAATTGTGGGTCTGTGACCCGAGGCTATAGGATCTATGAGAGGCTGCACTCATGACATGAATATTTATATCTTTATCTTTTGCTCCTGAAGAAGTCAAAGTCTTACTTACTTAAAGATAAAGGCAAACGACAAATGATCCAAAGCTGATATGTTCTGTATAAAGTCATACAGCTGTTTACTAACACTTTACCTTTGATCACTGCTGCATGTTGTTTAGATTTTTATCTTGAATGGATGAACCCATAATGTATGTTTTATATGTTTAACCCACAAACATGTATTTAATAAAGGAAGTTATAATCTAAGACACGACTGCGCTCCATATGTATATATATACACCACCGGTCAAAAGTCTGGACACACCTTCTCATTCAATTTGTTTTTATTACTTTCTACATTTACACTTACTGACAGAAGCTTGTAGAGGCTGATGGAGATGTTTTCACTCGTTTTAATTACCCCTGGACATTTTTGTCCACCTTACACACTTTCCCAACTCCCCACGGTCAAATGAAAGGTCACTGGGGTCTGATTTTTGGCAAGGAGGTGTATTTTTGGGTAAACTCTGGATGTCCAGAATTTCAGAATTAAAGTCCATTTCTTGGACCCATAATAATGTCCAATGTTTTTAATGTAAAAATAAAGTAAAAAATTTAAACTAACAGATATCACCATGGAACTTCCCAAGTTTATTACTCACATTAAGACAAATATATTTTGTATTACAAGTTTTGTCAAATTTTAGGTTTAAATATGTAAATGAGGCAATATCTAATGAAATATGCGTTAATTTCCAGAACTGAAATCTGAACAATGGATAAAGCAAAATCCAAAATTCTTGTTTTATTTTGTTGACATATTATAGTCAGAAGTTTTCACCGAGGGGATTTTGGATATCTCTTTTTATCACTAAAATACTGTCACCAGCCATAAAGCCCATAGAGCACCATAGAAATGTTGTGTTTTTGCAGCAAAAACAACTGGCCAGGAAGGAAGGGGTTAAAAATGTTGAAACCCATGTCAAAAGTGATTTTCATGTTTAGTCAAGACCCAGCCCGATATGTATCACAAAGATTTTGGGAGTAACTCATATCTAAATTTTGTCCAAGGGTCATGGAAGTGGTACAAATTGAAGGATCATCCGAGGGTTAAAGCCAGATTCACCAGATATGAAGAGTAAGCTTCTGGCCTGGGCACTGGGAACGTGATGTGATCTGATTTCAGATCAGCTAGGAAACGTTCCTTGTGTGATTGGGCGACAAGATTTATGATTGAAGTGAAAAGTTTGATTTCATCTTTGACTCCATGTTCAGTTTGACACAGCATTCAGATAGGACTGCTATAGAAAACACCATTGAATTTGGCTTGAGACACACTGGTGTTATTTACTTGTTTCAGCATCACAGTTTAAATTCCAGTTTCCTCCACTGCACCACAACCACAGCTCTACAGGACAACATGTCCTCCTTCCTTCTCCATCTCTGCATCATGTGACAGAAACACTTCACAACTTCACACCATCACCTTTAGATAATCAATGCAATTATTGCCTGTGTTTTACCAACTGTTCTATTTAATAAAAGGCATGCACAGAAAGAAAAAAAAAAAACGTTGGAGACGCTGAGCTCTGACAAAGCCTTGTATTTCTTAAACATCATCAACATCAGTTACAAAAACGTAAATGTAAACACTCTTCAGTTCTACATTGTAGAAAACGATTCCATACAGAGACTGGCTGCAGGTCTGTGTGCACCAGTGTAACACATTATGAAGAAAAAAAAAACTAAACACCAGTCACTTTAACAGCAGTGTGATTAAAACAACCTGTTTACAACACAGGACTAAGGCTGGTCTCTGATCAGTCTGTTCTCCTGCTCATAATAAACCATCAAGTCCGTTTTAAAAAAATCCAGCATGTAAAAGCAGCGAGGCTCCAGCTCCACCGCATCGCTCAGAGTCTCTCCTCCTCCTTCATCCGTCTGTTCAGTTTGTCCAGGACCACGCTCAGCTCCGTGTTCTTGTTGATCTTCAGGTAGAAGTCCTTCCTGATTGGATGGATCGTCAGCCAATCGGCAGCCACCTCTGCCAGCAGTCGGATGTGTTTCTCCATCTCTCCTGTTTGTGAGAGAAGAAGAGGAATGTTAGTCAGATAACAGCGTATGCTGCTGGACCCAGAGTAAATACACATCTGAAATTTCACAATTCCAGACTTTTTCCAGACTTCTCGGTAAGAAAAATTAAAATAATTTGTGACATTAAAGTAAATAGATGTGCATCATGTAAATAACGTACACAATTAATCATTTGTTTTCATTGTTCTGAATATGCCATTATGTCACGGTAATTTCCAGAAGTAGCTAGGTAACACAGCGCATAGAAATAAATGAAACCCAAACCCAGATACGTTCAATGCATGGCATTTTGTTTTAAGCTGCACATGGACAGTTCATGAACCTTTTTAAAACTGCGGTTCTGTCTTTGAGGACTGAATTTGCCTTGTGGGATCAATAAATGAAACACCAGATGGATCCATTTCCTTTTTAGATATGCTGGATTTTATGTTTTAGAAAATAAAAGTGGTCACAGCATACAATAGTTCCCATTTTCCATCCTTGTAAATGTATATAAATCTAATTCCATCCTTGCGTAGGAATGCTGTGGAGCTCACCTGTGCTGAGAGCAGACCTGTAGCTGGCCACCACCCTGTTACAGGCCACCTCCATGGTCAGAGCCGGTTTCTTCTCCGCCACGAAGACGTTGCGGAGGATCCTCGCCAGCTCGCCGAGCCGTGACATCATCAGCAGGCGGTCCTCCTGGGCCGGGTTTCGAGTCATGGCCGCCTGCAGCTTCTGAGCCTCTTTGGCCCGGATCTAAAAGAAGGAAGAATCACAGACAAATCAATATGAGATAAACACAACATACCATAAAGACCTGAATATAAGATGACCCTCCTTTTTCAAGGCCTGTTTAAAAAAAAAAAACTCCTTAAAGATAAATTCAGTCATTTTTAAAATCATGTTTTCAGTATCAGTGAATATAACTGGTAGATTGCAATAAACCAGCAGTGGTTGGAATATTCATATGTCTTATATCATTATGCAACTGTAAGATAGTATTCCTCTTGCTGGTTAAAATCTAGTGCAATGTGATTTCAGACACCCCTAAGGTGGACTGTACCAACTGAACCTTCCATCAAGCAGAGCGATAGGAGAGACCTATGAGCAGATTCGTCAATGTGTTGTGCCTTAGGTTAGAGTTAGTGGCCCTCATTTATCAAACTTGCGCAGGATCTGGTGTAGATTCTGGTGTAAATATCAGTGTACGGCAAGTGTCACGTGTGATTTACTAAAAGTGTGTACCCTGCTGATTTCGGCGTAGAACCGGCGTGGTGGTGATAAATCCGGCGGCTGAAAACGAGCGTAATTTAAATGTCACGCCCCAATATATTCCTGCTTTAGAGGCGTCGCCCTGCCCCTTTTACGACATGGAGACACGGAAGACGGCCAAGAAGAGGGACTTTACCGACATTACCACGTTGAACAGGGAGAGGGCGGCAACATTAAATATCTGGACATTGATAGATTGATAGATTTTGTGATTGATAAGTGTCATCCCGGTGGATGGAGGCTGCAGACGCACGTGTCACCGACCACGTCAGGAAACCCAGTGACCTCATGAAATGCTCCTGCAGTTCACTAAACACAAGTGATTGAGGAGAAATCATTTGGCATATTACTGCTGCCAACGCGACTTTATAACCATCAGCACCGCTGGCATGGTTCGGCTGATGGAGGGATGTGAAACACCGGCCCGATGTCCCGCTGACAGGTCCCGGTGACGGGAAAAAAAAAGAGGTAGCGGAGCCCCCCCCCCCCCCCCCCCCGGCTCCGGTGTCCGGCAGAGAGAGAGACTGAGGAGCCGTCGTCATGCTCTGGTGCTGCAGATGTTGGAAGTTTGTGTGTGTGATCTACAATAACAGGTCTGTCTGTCATTCACTGTTTCTGTTTACACAGCTGATTAATGAGCATCTGTCACGTCGTGGTTTTTAATTCATCTCAGTTGCCCAAAATAAAACTCGAGTTATATTTTCAACACGGACTTGGTTTTATCGTTTCTTTTTTTTTTGGCTACTTTTTATCTTTTTATCAATATAAACAACAACAACATGTGGTCCACATCGCTGCGTTATTAGACTATGGTTTAATAATCGTTCTGACACAGCAGCACTCCTTCCTGCATGTTCTACGCTGGTTCCAAATGTGCGTACACCTGGTCAGAGCTGGCGTGAGATTTGTGCGTACCGTACGCTCACGCTCAGATTAATAAATGCCGATCCTTGCGGTGAATTTGGTGTACACCCGTTTTTTTGGTGTACGCAAGTTTAATAAATGAGGGCCATTGTGTGTGTGCCCCCCCAGTAAAAAAAAGTTGCTGTAAATCTTTCATCTACTTGCGCATGTGCCACCTGTAAATTTGCCTCTCTTTTTTTGATGTGGAAGAGCCGACTCAACGTATCTGGTAGGGCTGGGACGATATGCTTTTCTCCCGATACGATTCTTCTACGATTTTTTGGATGGCGATTCGATTTAAATTGCGATTAGGGCTGCCCCCGACCAAAGATTTTCTTGGTCGACCAGTGGTCGTCATTTATAGCGATTAGTCGACTAATCAAAAAAGATATCGCGATATTTATGTGAATCGATTTTTTCTCCCACCCCTCTAGAATCTATCATTACAGGTGTCAGGCCAATGTGTCTGAGGATCATAATATTAGAATATAGAATATTTGCTTTGCAAGTTGATTTACAGTGTGCACCCTGAAATCTTCTGCTTGAGCTCCTGAAATTTTAAGACGACCCGTCTTTTTCAGACTTCTTGAGGGAAAAAATACCATCTTATATTCGGGTCAATTCATTTGCAAAGTCCGCATTGCAAAGTCCGCATTGCCCCCTCCCCTCCTTACCCTGTCCAGCAGGGACTGAGACACTCCTTTCAGGGCAGTTGGGACCTGAGCTGATGGAGCTGGTGTCTGGGGGGTCGTTGGCTTCTGTGGAGGAGATGCTGCTTCTTTCCTCTCTCCCTCTTTGTCCTCTTCTTCTTTCCTCAGAGCCAGATTCACCAGAGCCTTCTCCATCTGAGACAAGACGAAAATAACCGAATACATACCGTTAATATACAACATAAAGCATCTTTACAGAGCCAGATTACATCCCAACGCTCCGACAGGTCCAGTACCTTGGGTGTGATGAGCGAGCGGGCCTTGTCCAGAACCTCCCGGGCCGTGGCCAGCTTCTCCGTGTGAGGAGGCTGAGGCAGCGGGCCGCTCTGGACCGGGGCCACCGTGTCCACGTTGAAGCGGGGGTGCCAGCGGGTCAGCTTGTCGTCCGGCACCGACACCGGAGGATCCAGCGAGGACAGGAAGACCTGCAGACACAGAAGCAGAACCAGTTAGAACCTCCTTTCCACCAGACCTCCAACAGTTATAACCAGCGTCACCGTGAGTGGAAGCGGGGGCCGACCTTGTGCTGCTGTTTGACGATGGAGACCAGGTTCGTGTGGAAGACGTGTCGTCTCTCCAGGAGACGAGAGGCTGACAGGAGGGGACGCGCTTCGTTCTGGTCTGAGGACGACACACAAACACACACGTGAATAAATGAACACAACGATGGTACACACTTTATCCTGTTACTTTCCCAGATTCAGCACCTGGCTGTTTTTTGGATGTGCATGAGCTTTTTTCTTTTTTCCAGACACTTTATCATGAAATTTATATTCATTTAAGTCAGTTAACCACCTTTCTCCCTTCCTTCCTTCCTTCCTTCCTTCCTTCCCTTTGTCCGTACTTCTTCTTCCTTCCTCTTTTGATCTAATTGACCTGATCCCCCCCACCCCCATCTTTCTTTCCTTCCCTTCTTTCTTCCTTCTTTTTTGACCCAATCTGCTCCCTCCCTCCATCTATCTTTCCTCCCATTGTTCCCTTTGTCCTTCCTCCCTTTCTTAGTAGTAGAGCTGGACAACACTATTCTATCAGAATGGAAAATTAACACTGGTAAATTATAATATATAAATATACAAACAGGTACCAGTGAAATTATATGAATATCAATCCATATAAACAGATAAAAAGTGAAAAAGTGCAATTCTATCAAACATATGGAGCTGAAGGAAGGTGTGTTCTGACCTGAGTGGATGACGGGCTCCACAGTCAGCTGGTAGCTGCCCCTCTTGATGCTGCTGTTGAAGGTTGGGATGTTCTTCTCCTGTCTGAAGGTGTAGGCCTCGGGGAACACCGTCTTGATCTGAGCCACGTGGTTCTCCTCGAAGCGTCTGCAGGAAAAAAAAAACAAACATCAGCTCAGATAAGACTAAACACAGATAAGAAATATATTTCTATTCAATAGTTTCCATTTTCCATACTTTTCCAGACCTGGAATGTATAAAATCTAATTCCATACATGCGTAGGAACCCCCCCCCCCTCCCTCTTCCCTCTGCCTCCACCTACTTATGCATCATGTCCTGGACTCCCTGCTTGATCTTGGCGAAGGTGGCCGTCTCGCAGCGGTTGTGCAGCATGGCCACCACCGTGTCCATGCTGCGGAACATCTCGACCAGCACCTTGTACTGGTAGGGCAGGGCCAGGCCTGGGGGGGCGGCCTGGGCCAGGGTGTGGTAGCGCTGGTAGGCCGGCAGCTCCACCGGCTGCTCCGCGCTGACCCGGGGCTGCGTCTCATCACTCTGCTCCACCTCCTGCTCCTCCTGTCTCCTCTGAGCTTTAGCGGCCAGCTCTCGGGCCCGGGCCACGGTGAGCTTGACGGTCTTGGCATCAGAGGTAGGGGGCATGGTTGCCTTGGAGACAGACAGGTTGGTGGCATCGGGTACCGGTCCGGCTGCGGAGGAGGAGGAGGAGGAGGAGGAGGAGGAGGAGGAGGAGGAGGAGGAGCCTGTGGAGGCCGGAGCTCTGCTGGCTTTGTTCTCTGCATGTTTCTTGATCTTCTGGAGGCGAGACTTCAGGGACGAGATGTCTTCTTTACTCAGAGCCTGAAGACAGAGATGATCAATTACATTTATTTTTATTTTTTAGGGTTTCCATCAAAATAACAAAACAAATGTTCATGTTCAAAGCCATATATCCTGCTCATACTGCACACTGATTCTATGTGTGCACATGTGCCTGATACACATATATGTATTTATTTCTCCATCGGGCTCCAAAAACTATGAATAGCAGAGTATTAGAAATTCAATGAGGGAAAAAAAATCAAGTTATCAAAATAATAAAGTTGTAATTTTGAGAATCAAATAAATCAGGTATAATTCATACAGTCAATATGACAAATAGTCATTTCAGGTGCTGTGTGAGATCAGCAGCTTTAAAATAAGCCATACTAAGCTTCCTGTTATCTTCTTCTATAACAGATGTTTCACATATAAGGAGATTCTTCATCTTTTGGCTCATCATCATCATCATCATCATCATCATCATCAAGACGACACTGGAAAGACTGAAGAAACAACAGCCGAAGCAGCTATGGTACCTTCACACCATCTAGTCAGAGTTCCTACACATTTGGCCATTTCAAAATTCCATGCTTTTTCCAGACTGCTAATTTCCAGACTTCTCGGTATAAAAAATTCAATAATTTGTGACATTCGGGTAAATAGATGTGCATCATGTAAATAAATCATACACGCTGACAGTGTTACCTTGCTCTTGTGTCGTGCTGAGTTCTTTCTGGCCACCTCTACCTGCTCGGCAGCTTCCCGTCCTGACACAGGAGCCGATGGAGCTGACGGAGCTGACGGAGCTGGAGCTGATGGAGCCGAGGGCTGCTGGGTCACTTCAGCAGGGGGAGGCTGGGCTGCAGCAGTCTGGACACACAACACAACAGACAGGGATTTTACTCCAACTTCAAATGATTGTGTGTTTTGCAGCTTTGGAGTCAACTGCATTTCCATTTAAATATGGTTGAAATCCACAAACAAAAAAACACACATCTGTGTCATGTTCTTCATCCAAGAGTTTACGGCTCAGTTTGACGTTAACAAAACTGAAGTGGAGCCGTGGGTCAGAGACACTGAATAAACACCTGAGTTTGTCCTTCAGCTGATCTGCACAACAAAGAGCTGAGAGGTGTTGGAGAGGTCTTTACCAGACTGCTGAGGTGGATCAGCTGTGTGGTTACTCTCCATAAACTCTGTGTCCACCTGTCTTTACCCATGGCCGTTGTACAGGGGAGAAAGATGATGATAATTCTGGGATAATTCCCAGCGCCCAGTAGGGCCCACAAAAAACCCCAGTAGTCTAATCTTTGTATGACTGATTTATTCTGCATAAGACCCTGACTAATACTCATAGTAATGTTGCATTAGCATCAAAACAAAGTAGGCTAAATAAAAAACCATAATACATATATGCAGTCTAAGAAAAAAGTGGAAAAGTCAAGGGGAATGGGCCCACTTTTGTATTCTTTCAGGGGGCCCAGAATTCCTAGCAACGGCCCTGCTTTACCACACACTGTCACTGAACAGGCACTAGTTTGTCCATGACAGGAAACATCTGACGTTTGAGTATTTTGTGTAAATAACTTTAAAGTTTAACAGGCAACCAACAGTAAATCTATAAATTGATAAACTGATATTCTGATGACCATTATCTGAGCCCAGACCCCAGCGCACACACACACAGAGAGCAGCGGAGTGGTACTGTACCTGTGCTGCGTCCTGCGGGAGGATCAGTTTCTTTCTGGCCGTCCTCCTCGTCGTTTTCTCCGGCGCGGCCGCTGCAGCCTCCCGGCCCCGGCCCTCCTTCTCCTCCTCCGCCTGCTGCCTCCTTTTCTTGGCCGTGCTGTGGTCGAGGGTGGCGGAGAACACGGCCGCGCCGAGGTCGAACTCCGCGTCGGCCGAGCTCCGCTTCGGGGTCCGGGGGCTGGAGGGGGGGCTCTTGGCGGCGTTATTTACCGAGGAGTCTCCGTCGTGTAACCCCGCCGCCTCGTCGATAACTCGGAGAAACTCCTGGTGGACGGAGGACGAGCATAGCTCTGTGTTTTTAGTGGATCTAGACCGTGTGCTGGCCGCGGAGGAGCGGGTCCCGCGCTGCTTGGCCGGTTTGACGGGACCGGCGAGGCCCTTCTTCCTCTGGGAGAAGAAGTCGGTCACTCTGGCCTGAGACATGTTGCTGTTGGTAGAAGCTGCACCGCTGAGCTACAGACTGCTACCGGCTGCAGGTTAAATACTGTCCCATTCACAACAAACTCCACAGGAAGAAGAATGGAACTTTCGCGCGGAATCGCCAAAGCCACGCCCCCGCCCGGGTCACGTGACAGAATGATAAGAGGAAAGGGAGGTGTTGATGGGGCGCTTCTTAAAGAGACAACACACACCCTGACCCCGTGTGCCCTGATGTTGATGTGAGTGTTTGATTATTTTCTTCCATTGATCACTGATTGATTATGATTAATTTATCCCGAAACACGTGTTTCTATGGCTACACAGACCCCTCCCTCTTTTATTATCCCAGTGTGAAAATCAACATGTAGAGAGGAATCTTCTCTAAAATACCAGATCTGCATAAGAAACTACAGTAACATGACATCCACGATCATTAAACCAAACTAGCTGTTCAAGTTTAAAGACATTTAATTAGATTGATTTCATTAACAGTTTATTGTTCATCCACCTCACATTTGATGATCTATGACACTCATCTGATGAGGGGATCCTGCAGTGACAACAAACTGCTAACAAGAGATGGGTCAATATCACCATATGGTGCCTTTTGGTGTTCCCATCTCTATGGTTCCCATCAGAATCACTCAGCTATCATGAAAATGTGAGAACAATTTTAACTCTGAGGTTATATTATAAATGACCATACATTTATACATGCAATTTGGTATCTTGAAATGTATTTTCTTCATTTTATACCATTTTCTTTGAATCAGTACGTGATTTTACCATGTCCCACATGCTGCTCTGCTAACTTCAGTGAGCATATTAAGTTGTTAAATGACACAACATTTAAATATCTTTTTATGTTTTATGTTTTATATTGTTATATTTTATTTTAATAATAATACTAAACATTTTGCATGTGTCCCCAACTTAGCTGTCCACCCTGTTGTTGCGGGGAAACTGGACCTTTAAGAAACCTTCTAAAGTCATCAGTGACTGCTAGCAGTTAATTAATAAGAAGTGTGGGAGCTTGACCAATTTCTGACAACATAAGGTCTACTTTATGCAATGTATGTGACGTTTACTGTAAAATCTAAGATTTTTTTTTAAGGGAAAGTAGAAGGTCTGAAAGGCACCCTATGGTGATATTGACCCAGATTGTGTTTTTAAGGTTCAATTCCTTACACCACTCCGACTTCTTTTCTTAGTGTGTCCTTGGCTGGTTGTTGGATCAATGTGTCTGATATGACATCCACGTCTATGTGTACATGTGTATGTTCAGTGTATGTGTAGCATGTGCTCGCTATGTATGTGTGGTTTTAGATGCAGCTGTGTCAGTACTTGTGCCCAAGACAAGTTTCCTGTCAAGGACTAATAAAGTATATCTTAATCTTAATCTTAATCTTAATGATGTCAGCAAGAAAATACATAATTCGTCATCATTTATCATCATATGTGGGTCTACGAAACCAATGATAAAATAATAAATAATTTAAAATGGTTGATTATAATATAATAGTTTGGATAGATCCTCAACATTCAATAGTTTGTTCTTAGGCAGATTGTCTGATTGCCTTACCATCATTAAAACACTGTCATTACCTTACTATAACTATAACACTATATTCTCATTCTAATGAAGACTTTGACCCTCGAGTGCTCAGTGTCAATAACTTCAAGGGGCTTCAGGTTTCCTCTGGCTCTGTATGACAGGAACCTTTAAAGGGACAACGAGGAGTTTTGGAAAAGCGAAGCGTTTTCACACTACATTTATGAGCCTCCGCGCGCACCGTACATTTCTTTGACCCGGCGCAAGACGGACTCATGTTTTCATTCATCAAAAATTAAAGTCAGAGGTTCAAAGAGGTTCACATACCATCGTAGTTCCGACCATAAACGGCGATTCTGCGGCGTTATTCTCATAACTCGCCATGAAGGAAACGCTGGTCGGCTCGACCAGCATTTCCGCCACCACTAATAATAACAAAATAACGATAGAGACAGATCGATATATTTAGCGAAAATGGAGCCATTAACAAGTGTGAGTAGCGGAGATTCATCCACATTAACGTGAGACTTTTTTATAACCGAATAGAAACTCCTCGTTGTCCCTTTAATGGGAGCTATGAGAGTAAAGAAAACAGTGGTCATTCTGAAAGGATTATGGGCTGTAACACTGCTTCACTAAAGAGGTGAAGTGAAGTGGTGCTCAAACTGGTGAGTGGGACCCATTAAAGGGCTGAAAGAGAAATCAGAGGGGTCGAGAAGATTATACCAAACAAACTGTCCCACATTACCTGAACATGGTGCCCGAACGAAAAAGGGTGTCATGTTATGTTTGAAGGTGTGTAGCTTCTAAAAATAAATTGTATTCCCATTTAATTCAAACATAAAATGTCAATAAGACCTAAAATGATTCAATGAAACATCATTGGAGCAAGTTAATAGTTTTTATATGAGTCTACCGGAGCATCTACCAAAAACTGTCCCACATTACCTGAATTCACCATATTAGAAATTGTGCAGATGGAAGGACATTAAAGAGTTGTAGATTTGACATAGGCTACAGTGTAAAACTGAACTGAATTACAAAATAACTGAAATCTATCTTGTGGGCAGAGCTCTATGTTATAATACAGTATGCGTACTGTGCCAGAAATGGCGGACATCTTGACATTTCAAACGGATTATGGAATTTTTTCTAAATTACAGGCCCTGGAGGAATAAACCAGGGGCGATACTAGGCCTGCAGGTTTACAGGGGCACAGGCCCCCAACCAGGTGACCCCCCCCCCCCCCCCCCCCCCCCCCCACACACACACACACACACTGCACACGTGCACGGACACACACACAGCAGCCTCACTATAATATTACCACTCAAACTTACAAATGCAATATGGTGATGGTATTTAAATGCACATGCATGGACAGTTTTTTCATTCAAACATAATCAAGTCCTTCATCAAAAAGAACTTTTACAAATATAAAAAAAAAATACAATTATATAGGATAGGATTTGTTTTAACGTTTCAATTTGAATCAAGATTTGTGGTTGCCAATACAATTCAAGGATATGCTGGTTCATTTTTGGTTCTCAAACTGGTGAGTGGGACCCTTTAAAGGGTTGAAAAAGAAATCAGAGGGGTCAAGAAGATTATATTTTATGCACTAGCTATTTTTCATTGTACATATTAGAAATTGTGCAGATGGAAGGACATTAAAGAGTTGTAGATTTGACTATAGGCTACAGTGTAAAACTGAACTGAATTACAAAATAACTGAAATCTATCTTGTGGGCAGAGCTCTATGTTATAATAGCTACAGTATGCCTACTGTGCCAGAAATGGCGGACATCTTGACATTTCAAACGGATTATGGATTTTTTTTTTTCTAAATGACTAGCCCTGGAGGAATAAACACAGCAAACCTGGCGCCTCGTGCCAGTCACCACAGGAACCCGTTGACTCGTGACACCCTCGCGCGCTCCGCCTTGTACAGGCTCTGCGCGCGCACTAGGGGGCGCCACTGACGCACTGTCTGTGCCTCATATCTGCATGTAGTGTGTCTGGCGGGGACAGATAGGCTCCAGTTGAGTTGTATCGTGTCTTCAAGAAGTCAGTGAGTTGTGAGACCGACGTGGTCATAGAAAGTCAGTTTGAAACCAACAACTCATCATCGGCAGTAACATGACTAGGCCTACTATAGTAATAACACACCTCACTGGATGAGCCTGCTCTCCCTTCCTTCTCTCATCATAAACTGTTTTCTTCTTTCCATCCAAACGGTGTAATTAAGCAGAGCAGTAAAGCGGCTGAGCGGAGCTGGGAGTCACCAGTCATATTTTTTTTTTGCTATTTGCAGCAGGGAGGTGACCAGAGCAGAGCAGAACAGAACAGAGCAGCAGAGAAGCGGCAGCTGCTGCCTGCTGGGCCGGAGAATAGCTCCTCTATGAACGCCCTTCACAGCCACTCGCCTGTGAATCACATTTTCCACCTACAACACTGTCAGACTTGACTGGGCCCCTCCGGAGGAACACATGCTGCTGCTGCTGCCCAACTTTTTTCTTCCTCACTCAGTCGAGTCGACGTTACTGCCTAACAGCGATCCAGGAGCTAACACACACCAGATCGATACCATTATCGACTGATTGGAAACTTTTTGAACACTTTGGGATACTTTTTTTTTTTTTTTTTTTTGTCTTTCTGATGGGAGATCATGAGCGCGCATAGGAGAGGAATAATGGCCTATTCGTTACTCTGTCACGTTTAATCAATCAACCCCTCAGCATGGAGCCGTTTGTATTTGAAGGAGCGGCGTTGATCTGCTCCGATCGATACTGATAAGTGGTTTATTGATCAGGGAGGAGGTGAGGAGTGAGAAGTGATCGGCGCGGACATGGACCTTCAGGTGGTCGTGTGGCTCTTCTACTGCTTTCTGCTGCCCACCGCGCTCATAACAGGTAACACGCTTTCTTTTGATGCGGCAAATCAACTCTAACGATCAACATGTGTCACAACAAAAAAGTTTACCACCTTGTCCGAGCTGGAGCGAGCTGTGAAACTCGAGCCGTGCTGGGTGGTAACTGGTAAAAAAAAAACAACAACCAAAAAAAGCAGCTGGAGGGAGAACTGTAAAGTCCTCAGCAGCAGCTTTATTACATTTTCCATAAGTGTTTCTGTGTGAAATGACGACGATCTGCAGGATTTCTTTACAACACGGGGCTACACATGTTCAGGTCTGAGCCCAGTGTGGAAAAAAAAAGTGTCGGTCTGCGTGTGTGTGTGCTGCTGTGGAGGAATGCCACGAGAGAGAGAGAGAGAGAGAGGGAAGCTGTGGAGAGAAAGTGATCATGCCATCAGTAATCATAAACAACCTGTGTGTTATTGTCTGAGTGCAGCTTTTAGAAAACGTGAAAGTTTTCTTGAGTTACTTGTGAGAAGTGAAGGCAGCGTGCGTCATGTGTCTGCTGTCTTTCAGTCTTCCTCTGCGGTGTCCATGCAGCCAGATGTTGAACATCAGGATCAACACTAGAACCAGCTCCTCCATGCTTGTGTGTTGCACCCTTTGGTGTCAGACTGAAGCATTTTATTCATTAGTTACAGTGATTGTGTTCAGTTCACTATCAGAATTTAAGGTGTCATTGTCATACAAGACATAACTTGTGTTATGTTTGATTTATATTATAAGCTAAGCAGGTTTCTGATAAAAAAGGGCTATTTTTCCTAATACAGTCAATGCAGCCTGTATTTAAAATACCTTCTTAAAATATCTTTTGTTTTTTATCCATATAATGAAACATTTGGCAATTCTTGTTTCATATATTAAAGCAGAAGTAAGCGATCCGGTGGTTTTGGCTAACTTCTTGTCAGCCGATGGAGTTAGCAGTCCCCGCCCTCGTCCCTACGTCACCACATTCACGCGCATCCCTTGGCTGCACACACAGAGAGGACCGCCCCTTTATGCCGTTCTCTCTCCTCATTGGATAAAGGTTGTAGGATACAAGGAAAGTTTTCTCCTCGGCTTACAGCAGAGCAGAGTGACTGACAGACCCGTGTTTCAGACCAAACACTCTATAGAAGTGATTGCTGTCGGAAGATACAACTATTTAAGACTTATATTAACACAAAAATATCGCTTACTTCTGCTTTAACAATAAAAAAAAGTTAAACCAACACTAAAGAACTTTTCAACCTTCATATAATATTACTTTTGTGATGGTACATCGACTTACAACAGCTTGAATGACACCTCTGTCATGGCCTGAGGGGGTCTGTATTGCCTTCACTGGCACTAAGCAGCTTTGAGGAGCATGGTGGGAACCCGGCTCTCAATTAAGTTTCACTTTCACTTTTGCGAGTCACGACGAGGAGGGATCAGGCAATGCGGCACCTTTCCGTCGGATTGTGTATGTGTGTTTACTGTGAAATGATCCGCTGGTAACCTAAATTTAGTTTGGACGTCTTCTGTTAATTTCCATGCACCGGGAGATCAGGATGTTTACGGCGCTACGCGCTGGTGCTCATGGGAAATGGAGTCTTCCTTCAGGGAAAACACTACCGCTTTGGGCCACTGGCGCCGCCAAACTCAACCAAACATGAAAGTTCTTAAGTACTGCTTTAAAAAGATTTATAAAAAAAAAACACACACAAGTATTTTCAGGCATATTTCCTATTACTTCAAGATTGGTACGGATGCTGTTTAATTGATGTCCTTTATTTGCCTATAGAGCAGCTATACTGTCACTATAGTCAGCTGTAACTCCGCCTCTTCTGACTCTAGACTGTTCCTCCTCCTGGCATGAAGAGACAAGTGTTGTGATGTGTGTGTGTTTGTTGTCGGTTTACTTGACACTTACTGGTTTTTACACAGCTTTCTCTAAAACTCAAGAGGAGTGACATGAAGTTGTTATATGTAGCATTGACCCCCCCCCCCCCCCCCCCAACACAGTGTGAGTCATATGCTTATGTGGTATGCTGCCACTTATTTTGGTCCCGCCTGTTTTAATTTACAGTCACAAACAGCGGACAGGCCACATAAACAGGACACTGTCTGTCCCTGGAAGACGGGGGGGGGGGGTGGGACGTCTGGTCAGTGGTCATCTTATTCTGTAGCTGATTATTCTGGTCTGTATGGGAAAGACTTTGTAGGATGCAGGGATTGTGCCACAGATAGACTGGCACTGACTGGGCCCCTGTCACAGCTTTATAGAGACTGGTTTCCTGTCACAGCAGCTTAGTCCAGGCCGCTCGCAGGAAAAACCTCACTTCATATCCACATATTTGACTCTGTAGCAGCGAAGCCACTCATGTGGACCAGAGAGAACTGCAGCTCAGTAATAACATCATCACACTGAGAAGGTGACATACTGAAGGAGGGATGTAGTGTTGGCCATAGAAGTGTTGCCGTTGTAAAAAGTTGTGTGAATATTTCTGTGACTGATCCTCTGCAGTTTCACTTTTTCCTCCAGTATCACACAGACAGAAACGAAGCAGTGCACTGCAAAAACTCACAATCTTATCAAGAATATCCGTCTTATTTCTAGTCGAAACAATCTCATACATAAAATAAGACTCATCACATAAAAAGTAGCTTGGTTTTAGACACTTTTTACTTCTTTCAAGCATATTTTCACTTGAAATAATCTGATAGTGCGACAAGTTTTTCTTTCTTATTACAAGCACAAAAAAACTTTTTGGATAATTATCTAAAAACAAGTTAATTTTTAGGTGATGAGTATTATTTTAAGTGGAAAGAGATTAATTTTGACTAGAAATTAGACATTTTGACAAGAAATAAGACAAATATTCTTGGAAAGATTTTGACTTTTTGCAGTGTGTGTTTCATTTGCTGATCAGTGAGAGATGGTGTTGAGCAATTCATTTTCACTGGAATTGAAAATGATCTGCAGCTGCTGTGTTATGTTATGCTCTGTGTCAGCGGGAAACGATTTCATTATTTTGAAAGTATTTGTTCAATTTTTAATGTGCTGAGACTGACTGAGTACTCTGTGTATGTTGTATGATCCATCATCAGAGATCCTGTGCAAATAAAAGCAAGTCAGCTGCAGCATTACCAACCTCCAACATTTAATATGTCAGTAGAAACAAGAAGTGAGCAAATGCTTCTCCTGCAAGAGCTCTTTATATCTGGTGTGTAACTTAATAACACTGCAGGATCCCATGCAAATGACAGACTTATCTTCCAGTGACTTGACTGGTCGGTGCCAGAATGATTTAATTCCTTTATCCAATCGTCTGAGCTGCTCCACAGCATAGGTTTACGCACTGTTACACAGACAAGCACAAAGCTAACTGCCTTAAACCTACTAATCTGATCTGCTAATCGCACTCTCTGGTGCAGGCCCAAACCTCGTAAATCACACACACACACACACACATAGACACACATACAGGGAGCGAGGGAGAGAGAGAGACCATAGTTTCCATTAAAAACACAAATAATTTAAGCTGTTCTGGTTTTGGATTTATCCTCTACACCTATTTATGAAAAATCTGTTTCAATATGATCCCACCATTCTGTGGGTTATATAGTGGTATTGGTTGACTGTTTTGTTATGAAAGGAAAGATTCAGAGAGAGAGAGACAGGATGTCACTAGCAAGAGCTTGCAGAAGACTTCACATGGATTTTACTGAGTCAAAGGAAGTGAAAGATGCCAATATAGCATTGCCCAGACATTGCTACACATGCAAACACACGCGCGCGCCCGCATGCACACACACACACACACACACACACACACACACACACACACACACACACACACACACACACACACACACACACACACACACACACACACACACACACACATGCAGAGCTAACCAGCTAACTGTGAGTCAGATGAGTCTAATGCAGCAGACTTGTAAAGGTACGGCACCGCCACTGTGACGTAAGACCTCCTCCTCTCCAAAGTGGGGATGCCAAATACAAACAATGAGTCCGTTAGAAAGAACAAAAAACGACTCATCTGCATGTTTGTCATAGGAGGTGGCACAGGGACGTTATGTCCAACATGGCTTCAAACAGGTAGAGATCTGATTGATGTGTTCACTGAGCTATCATGCAGTGAACGTTCTATGATCACACTGAGTCCTGTCACCTCTCAGCCACAACAATACCATAAATCAGAACCAGCTCTCTCTGTGGTTGTTTCCTCCTCCAACCAGTCAAGTTACAGGAAACATGGTCCCAGTCTCACCTTCCTGAGTTACACCACCCAATAATGACCAGAAGTGTTTAGAAGTGTTTGGAGACCACTGTGATGTCATTATTATGATCTTTGACCTTGAGAATAAAAAATGTCATTGCTTCATTTTATCTTTAAAGGGACATTGTGTAACTTCTCCTGTTATCTATTCACGAAAATCGATTATTTGGTTCAAAAGTGTGTTTTTCATTAACCAGTAATCCCCCCCATCAACAAAGTGAAGTGTTCCTTTCAGCTCTGAATGAGCCGTTCATATCATTCATATCTACATGGAGCGGGTAAGCTCGGTGCTGCTGCCATGTGGTGTCTCCATGTTTTTACGTTCAGTGGCAGCGTGACGGTAGGAAACCACGGAAACTCAGCGGAGACACCGGAGCTGTCGGCTCAGGTGGAGGTGGCGTCTGTGAAAAGTCACCGCGGTAACGCAGTGAGGAGGAATGGAGCGTTACACTGATGCTGCATTCACCTGCAGTCGGGCAGACGGCCGTCGGTAACAAACCAGATGTCATTTTAGTCACAGAAGTCCAGAGAAAGCCGGTAAAACGTGGGTCAGGTAAACAATACATCGCCATGACAACATATTGTCACGTGTATTGTTTTGCCTCGTGCTGACGACCACTTGTTTACATAGAGGCTTGTTTATGCCGTCACGTGCAGCGGCTGTCGTCCGTCTGCCGTCTGCCCAATTTCACGTGAATGCAGCATGAAAAATACCATTGAGTTGCTTGTGATATACAACCACAACGCTAGATGGGAGTAATTCCTACACAATGTACCTTTAACAATAACATTTGCAAGCGTACCCGTCTGCAGGGACAAGGGCACCGCCATAGGTCCAATCCATACTGGAAGTCCCAACCAGAAGTTGGTCTTCTTTTTATTTGCCGCTCCATACCAGTATTGTGATCTACCTAAAGTTTGCAACCGAACAAAAGTTTGTAATCCGCTATAGAACGAAAATTTAAAAAGTATATATATTAAACCAAGTAGATTGCCGAGATTTAAACAGAATAAGTATAAAAGATCGATGGCGGACAAGGACGCCGCCATAATCCAATCCACATCGGAAGTCACAACCAGAAGTTGGTCTTCTTCACGCATATTTTTCGCCGCTCCATACTGGTAATCTGATCGACCTGAAGATTGTGATCCACCATAAAGCGATAATTTATAAAAGTATATATATGAGACTAAATATTAAGTGGATTATAGAGATTAAAACTGAAGGAGGACATTTGCCTTCCCCATGTGTTTATTTTGCATGAACAATCATTCACACGACTTGCACGTAAAAAACAAAAACAAAACAGAGTTACAATGTTAACTTTTCCTAGCCTGACAAGCCAGACTATATCATTAAAATGTCTAGTCTGGCAACGACCGGTAGACCTCGGCTCAATCCAGGGGGCGGGATGAAGGCTGTCTTTCAAACTGCCTCTACACGCAATAGGGTAGCGCTACGACCAATCAGAGCAAAGAGCAGGATGACGTCGGTAGATTAAACTTTTCCCATATCCCGTCGGCAAAACACCAAATACATCCTTCTTCGAAATGAATGACTTCAGTGCAGTTTCTTGCTCAACTTTGAAAGAAAATGGCAAGTTGATGCCAACGCCGATTCAAACGATTCCTTTGCCAAAGCCATCTTGTCATGTTTTTCACCGTCGCAAGTGTGTTGTCATGGCGTTAAGCCGCCCAACGACTCTCTAAACAGATAGAGCGCTGTGATTGGTGAACACAAACGGTGTTCGAGACTCAAAAAGTTCCTATGGCTCGTTTCTAGACCCACCTACGGAGCAAATATTTTTGCTGCCGCTAGAATGCGTCTAGATTTTTAGGGTAAACTTTTCATCAATTATCAATCAATATATTATATTATGTAAATAATATATAATGAATAAGATATACGAAAAAAGCACAACTTCCACGTTGGGATGTCCGGTATGGATTGGATCTACAGTATGGCGGTGCCCTTGTCCCTCTCAACATCTGAGTGAAGTAGTGTTATATTTAGTGTATGAATCTGTGAGCTTTGGCTGAGGTTGTGTTTTGCAAGGTCACGGTGATCTTTGACCGTTGACCGCTAAAGTTCATGGTTGAGTCCAAGTGAAAGTTTGTCTATACACACTTAGCCCAAATGATCTATGGCACCTATAACCACCACGACTTTACCTTTTGACCTTTGACCATCAAATTGTAATGAGCTCATAATACAATTTGAAGTAGTTCTTACAAGACTTTACTGAGATACTGTTATCTAATTATTCTGCTGGCCCTCTCTCTAACCTCAACTTTAACCTAATTCTGTCCATAAAGCTGAGGAGGTCTTTGAAGTAGTGAGGACTGGTCTTTTACTCCAACTGGTCCTATAGAGGTGTAGTAGACATGCTATTTATTTGATCTTTAACTTCATTTTCTCGGGTTGATTTGATGAAGAGATTACACTGATGTGATACACTCTGTGGCCTTCTCAGTTGTCACACCTAAACCCAGCAGATCCCTGAGAGATGTTGGAGTGAACTGTTAGACAGCATCATACTGACCCTGTGGTCTTGGGGTAAATCGATGATACTTAACTGAACTGTAGCAGGAGTCTCAAAGCTGTTCTGGAGGCTCAAGGTTGAACAACACTGTAAAAAAAAAAAAAAATTAAACTGATTAAGTTGATGATTTCATCTCCATTTTCCAAAAGTTTGTCATAGGAACAGATGACTGCTGTTTTGGCTGTTTAACAGTTTGTTTGTTTTTACCACACTGACATTTTGATGACTGTATTTATGTGTGGCAGCCTGTCAGGGGGCTGGACACTTGTCTTGGCTGGAAGCTGCTATAAAGATTACAGTGTTGCATGGTTTCACAAGTGATGGTGGTTTGTTTTGTGACCAGTAGCAATGATGAAAATTGAAAGGCACAGTACACATGAATATCTTTCAGGGTCTTTATTCTGAACAGAATTATAGATGCTCAGCAGATGAAGGAATGATTTAAAAAAAAATCACATACCATATGAACTTAGGGCTGTCACAACACTTCCACCTTAAAAGACTATAGTCCTTGGGTCTTTTCAAGTCTTATAAATCCTGGTGTCAGGCTAATTACCACCATTGGTCAGGCAAATGCCACAAGAGAGGAAACACTGTCCTCTGCTCTACGTTTATTTGACAGTTTCAGCTTAACTAGTGAGATACTGTAATGACTGTTCTTTTCCTGGACAGGTGTTAGTGTTGAATGAAACAGATGAGGTCACAGCCAGACACCACTCCTTATGCAAGTTGAATCTTGAATGAACTCATTGAATTAGTTTTATTGCTAATTATTTATTATCATTCTTATCTATGCCGGCAAAGTGCATTATCTGTAAAAAATGACAAACTGAGAAAAACAGCTTTTTGTGTTTTTCATTGTCAGATTTAAGCGTCAAATTATGAATAACTACCAAGTCTATAATTATAGATACTGCAGATACTGCACCTCTGCCTTGGTTTTGGTGCAGATACTGCACTTTGCCTTGATTTTACTCCAATGGAATGATACTGCACTTTGCCCTGGTTTCACAGTGCTTTTTTGGATGGACAGCAAAATAAAAAGCCCAATAACTCTGGAAATTTGAGCAGTACCAATATCAAATTCTACCAGATTGAAGAGAATATGCCACACTTTTGATTGGTCAAAAAAAAAAAGTTAAATTGCAGATACTGCACTTTGCCTTTGTAGGGCAGTATGTAGTTACAGCCTCTGAATATTGGTCCCAATGGATCCCACTCACTGAGGTTAGAGCCCTTACCTGGATCCCTCATATTAAATGTCAAAAACAACAACTCTCTGAGAAAGTGCTGTGATTTGTGTGTTTATGTGTGTATGAGTGTTGCTAAGCCGGTGGGTCTGAGTCACTCCTCAGCAGATCAGCACAACAAGACTTCATTGCTCAGTGAGAAATATGCAGAGTGTGTGTGATTGTGTGGGAGTGAGGGAGGGAGAGGAGGAGGAGGAGGAGGAGGAGGAGGAGGAGGAGGAGGAGGGCTGAGTGCAGGCGGGCAGGGGGGCAGGGCAGGGCAGGGCTGTTTGGGCTTCGACCCCCACGCCATCAGCAGAACTGCACTTCCTCCTAATGTTTAACTTTACCAGCTTTCCTCCACTTTGCAGAGCCTATAAGTCAAATTTTCCAAAGTGCTGGCTGCCTTTTCCCTCCTCCGTTTTGTAAGTAAAGAGATGCTGCTGCGTGTTTGAGCCAGCGTGCTGAGAGCGTGGCATGTTGAGAGTTCAGAGCCAGGACAGGCATCTGCTCCAAGGCTCCGACTGGCCCCCGTCTGTAATGGAGCATTAACTCATGGAACATCTGACCACAAAAGTCACTTTCTGGGAAAGCGTCGATGTGATTTCAACATGAACCAGGACAAAAGTTATTTAATTATCCTCCACCAGGAGATAAGTGAACTGTTGTAATGCTTGAGCGGGTTTCGCTCAGTGGTTGTAACTACTGAAAGATCAAATCCAGACATCTGTAGTGGGCACAGACATCCTTTGGTAAATAATGTATCTCATTGTACTGCTCTCCACCTCTGCATTCCCACAGAATAAGTGGATATGGTTATACAGTTATCAGGCAGAGGATAACTGTTGAATCAACAGCAGGGATGGAGTCATATAAATGCTGCAGTATCATTAGCGTACTGCTCTGCTTTTGATCTGCTGCAAGTTTTAACATGTTCTGTCTTCCTGGCTGCTACTTTGACTGTGCAGTGTTTGTGTGGGTTGTTCCTTTACCAGCTGTTTTGTCTACTGATATCATCAACTCACTTACAATAGAACTGTAAAGCAAGACTAGGTCAAGTGTTTATGGTCTAATGCTGATTTTGTAACGGTGAGGTTGTCTGACAACATCACCAAATACATGAATGAAAGGCAAAGACGATGTATTCAGGCGTATCTACCAAGAGGAAGTGAGAGGAGGCAGTTTAAGAGAGAGGAAGACACACGGCACAGGGCCACAAGCTGGACTCCTTTGGACTTCAAGCCCAAATGTCACCTGTTCCACCAGGTGAACCATTGGGGCCTCACAGCTCTGTGTGGGATACACAATAGTTTAATGTTTATACTTCAACTCCAGATCGTAACAGAGTTGGAGGAGAATGGAGGTCAGGCTCAGTGTATTGGAAACACTCCTCCTCTTCCTGCCAGTTCCCGAGCAGCAGAAAAACAGTGGCTTGGTGGAGCGGAGCTTAACTCAGATCTGAAATATCATCGCTCAGTGATATTTAAGATCATAGGGCTGTCCCCAAATCAGCTGCTCGGCCAATAATGGAGAGACCATAATTAATATTTGGATGCAATGTACCAATGCAAAACTACTGTGACATTAAGTGTATGGACATAAGCTGAGGGGGTCAGGTATTTATACTGTTTGTCCACCCCATGTGTATCAATGCAGGAAGGCTAAATAACAGAAGCACTTGTTCTCACTCCACAATTAACAACAATTTAAATAAGAAAATAAAGATTAACAGATTTAAAGGGATAGTTCAACATTCTGGCAAATTGGCCCATTGCCATAGTCCCTATAGTCATAGCAGGTTCGTTACCTTTAATTGTCGGTGGAAGCTATTTTTAGAACGGCGGAGCAGAGCCGCAAGCTGCTCAGAGCTACGCTACGGAGGCTAATAGGATTTCTCGGTTTCCCTCATCAAACTCATCAAATACACAATCCAACAACTCCAAAACGCTCTGGTGGACAAGTTGTGACCTCTACATTCACCACGCTATGAGATAATAACAGAACGTTACGAGACAGAGTTGTTTTCAAGGCAAATGCAGAGACTGCTTGAAGAGAAACTGCCCCTGACGGGAACGCGTTT
The DNA here is from genome assembly GCF_905171665.1 of Trachurus trachurus. Lineage (NCBI taxonomy): Eukaryota > Metazoa > Chordata > Actinopteri > Carangiformes > Carangidae > Trachurus > Trachurus trachurus. The sequence goes on along the minus strand of NC_139906.1, from coordinate 28,274,404 downwards.
TTGCATGAATTTACAACTCCGTCTCATAACGTTGTGTTATTATCTCATAGTGTGGTGAATGTGCAGGTCACAACTTGTCCACCAGAGCGTTTTGGAGTTGTTGAATTGTGTATTTGATGAGTTTGATGAGGGAAACCAAGAAATCCCATTAGTGTCCGTAGCGTAGCTCTAAGCAGCTCGTGGCTCTGCTCCGCTGTTCTAAAAATAGCTTGCACCGACAATTAAAGGTCACAAACCTACTCCTAAAACTATAGGGATTTGCCAAAATGTTGAACTTTCCCTTTAAATTATAGCCAACATGAAGGTGCTTATTACTGCACGACTGTTGACTGTTGAGTTGAATGCATATATTGTAGCTGTTGTTTTTGTTGTGCCTGACTGGAACTTGTTGGTTGCTTTCAGTGCTGTTCTCACCTGGAAATGGGCAGTGGGAGCACCAATATGTTCTGTAATTTAATAGACAATGTCGAATATTTTTATCACAGCCGCATAAAATGTTTTTCCCCTTCCCGCTGCACATTAGAACTCACATTAGCTCTGCTCCAGCACTCAGAGCTCTCCGCTCCTCTCAGTAACTCCCTCTGTAATTCCACACATTTCTACACTCTGCTCAGATCTGATAGTTACTCCAGAGAGGTTTAGAGCTCTGGCTCTGTCCTGCTCAGTGTGTCTTTGATCAAAATATGAACTTTCTCAAAGATTGTGTTGTTGTTGTAGCTTCTGTGTAGAGGACAGTGATGTTTTTCTGCAAAATCTTTGACACACAATTCCCCTCAGACAGGATGCAGTCTCATTATTTGGCAGTATCAAGTTAATATAGCTACATCATTAATTCTAGCAGTGAGTTACCATTTAAAACAGGATCATTGGATATGATCAGGATTTACCATCATTTGATCTGTCAATCAATCTCTCTGACCATGAAGATGCTGATGGAGATGAACTGTTGCTGACTTAATTGATTGATTGAACTTTATTAATCCCATCAAAACACACATAGACAGATTAAAAGTAGCCCAAACAAACATGTGATGAAGCAGCAGGAACAGAAGCTGATGACGGAGGAAACAGAGGAACTGATTAGAGTTAAGATCAACAGCACAGAGACATGTGGGAGCACTATTTGGCAAGCAACAGGTCTCTGTTGAGCTTTTTATGTAATGCGTTATAAAAGCTTATAAATGATTTATAAAGTGTTAACAAGCTAATTAAGGAGTCATTGTTATCATGAGAGTGTTTATTGATTATGAAACCTCACTTTTACACCTCAGTCTTTTAGTATCTGCGTTTGTACTAATATAAAGAGAATGAATACCGCTACATTATAATAATAGTGTTCCAGTACAATTATAGTTATAGAACCTGACTTCCTACGTCATAATCTTCATCATATAGTGACAGTTGGAGGTTGGTTTCCCCCGCTACGTTATTTTCTATGTGATTGTCGGTTGTTTTCGCAGCTGCTGTCAGATTTCGGTGTGATCACAGCCAGCCAGCGTCCTGTAATGGAGTCACGTCGTGTACATGTGTTTGTTTTCACTGTCATGGAAGCTGTGAGGCTGCGGTGGGAACCCTGCAGCTCGCCCCGGTGTTAACATGCACACACAGGGGAGCAATGATTTTACCATCAGCTGCCCATAAATTACCCTCAGCACCAACACAATTAAAGGGATAGTTCACCCAAAATTCAAATTTCACTCATTATCTACTCACCCTCATGTCGACTAAGAGCTGTGAGAATTTTCAGAGTCGGGGGGGGTCCGCGCAGCAGTATTTGTCCATATAATGGTTGTCAATGGATACCAACTTTCTTCGTCCAAAAAGACACACCAAAAAACATCCAAATACCTCCATACTGCTCGTCTGTAATGTCCCTCTTGTATTGAAGCCCCGACATGAGAAATTGTTCCGCCGGTCAGTGCAAATCTCAGTGAACCGAGACACTGGGAGCTTCCGCTACAAACAAGCTTAAAATATAGACTTATTTAATTTTTCATGTCGGGGCTTCAATACAAGAGGGACATTACAGACGAGCAGTATGGAGGTATTTGGATGTTTTTTGGTCTGTCTTTTTGGACGAAGAAAGTTGGTATCCATTCACAACCATTATATGGACAAATACTGCTGCGCGGACCCCCCCGTAACTCAGAGAAGGAATGGAGGACTCTGAAAATTCTCACAGCTCTTAGTCGACATGAGGGTGAGTAGATAATGAGTGAAATTTGAATTTTGGGTGAACTATCCCTTTAAGATACGTGTATGTGTGTGTGTGTGAGAGAGAGAGACAGAGAGAAGAGAGAGCGAGAATGAGTGAAAATTATTGATGTCTGTTTTGCAATTTTCTTTCCACAAAAACAGGAAAGCACACACACACACACACACACACACACACACACACACACACACACACACACACACACACACACACATATACACACTTTCCATTCCAAATAAGCGGAGTTGGACAGCACCTCCATCACATGGAGCTTCTCTGTTCTCAGACCTGTTGGTTTTTCCAGTCAGCGTGAGGTGTGGAATAAAACACACAGACAGATCGGTCTACATCGTATAAGTGAACGTGACGTTGTGTGTTGGATGTGCTTGTTGTTATTTTGCCAGGCGCACACCTCAGCATGCCTGGGCACTGTCCCTGGAGACGTTGATCGCAGAGGGAAGAGGACAGGAGGAATGCAGAAAGCCACATTTTCCAGCGAGCAAAGCAAAGCACTGTGTATCGTGGCTTCATCTGTTTAAGCCTAATCTTCTCAGCGGGATTCGGCGAGCCAAATTTGGGAGGTTTTAAGAGCGGAGTTTAAGGGGCAGACTGGGTATAGCCCTCTGCAGCTGGAGGCTTGTAAAGCTTAACACCCCACAAAAGCCCACGGCCCTCAGCACAGCAGCATCTGACACCCTGAGCCTGAAGCACAGAGTGAAGAGAGCAGGGTAGAAGGGGCGAATAATCTGTCTCTTGTTTCAAATGTGAGATTTTTTTTTTTAAATCCACATTCCCGGGGTGCACTCGAGTAGAAAATACATCATAATGCAAAACGAGGTCAATTAAAATCAAAGACAACAACCAAGAAAATAACAAATACTGACAACAGTAAAACTCCCAATGACGATCACAAGTTGTGTTATTTAAAGTTACAATAAGACATTTGACACAGCTCAAATAAATACCCCTCAGTATTTATAGTGACTGAAAATAAGGTGAAATACACTACATGAAAAACTCATTAATGATGATGTGGTCGGATATATTGAATTAAAGCCCCAGTTTGTAACTTATTTGGCTTTTTATTAGCAAAAATCTAATATTACTTTCATAAATACGTATTTCACTGAAGTGGAATCACACCCGGAATCACAAATGAAAGCTTTCTGGTACCTTAGAATGAGTTGTTACAAGTCGTTACAAATACATAAATGGGCGACGCACCGAACTGAGGCGGCCATGTTGCATCGCCATTTTTACGTTGAGTGGCAGTGTGACCGTAGGTAACCACGGAAACTCAGCGGAGCTGTTGGCTCGGCCTGTTAAAACTGTCACCACTGTGTAATGTGAGGAAGGACGGAGGCACTGGTGTTGCATTCAGGTGCAGTCAGGCAGACGGCCGTCTGCAAACCAACCGGATGTCATTTTACTCCACCAGAGAAAGACGGTAAAACAATACCACATCACCATGACAACATATTGTCAGACCACTTGTTTACATAGACGCTTGTTTATCCTGTTACATGCAGCGTCTGTTGTCTGTCTGACGTCTGCCCGATTTCACGTGAATGCAACATCAAGAATACGTTCAGATATGCAACCGCACCGCTAGATGGGGGGAATTCCTACACATTATACCTTTAATAATAGATTTTTAGAGTGGCTGATGATCTGTGCCAATAGATATTCCCTTACACTCTTTTTGAAACTGCTGCTTTTACTTGTTAGAGGCCTCATGTCGTACACTTTTCCAGGGTTTTATTTGAACTTTTAATATCCCTAGAAAGATGTATTTGTGGTTTTGTGTGCCTTTGGTCAGCTCAGTATAGTCTCACATGTTCTCTCTCAAGCCTTTCTCATATCACTTCCAGACGGACACGGCTCTGGCTCTGGCTTTGGCTCTGTTCTGGACTCTCAGTACCTTTGGGCTTTCTGATGAATCAGCTTTTTTGCTTTTTTTGCTGTCTCAGTAATCCTTCTTCAGTTTTTTAGGTTTATCAATTATTTGGTCTTGCTGTGTTGAAATGAACCCAGCCTTGGCATACAACTTGTTCTTTCTTGTTCTGCTTTCTTCTGTCGACGCTCAAATTGCGATCGAACAATCAGATCAGAGCTCTGATTGTTCAGCCAAGCAGAGACGAGGCTCAGTTTGTTTTTCTGTTTCTTTTTATTTTTTTTGTTAATTGTTAGCTCAGCTACTGAATGAAAGTCTAGAGGGGCAGTGCAGTACCAGTTAAAGCTAATGGCAGTGATTTCTTCTGTGTGACATCAAACAAGGGAGGAAGTTCTGTCTAGTTTCAGGCCGTGTGCATTTCTGCATTTGACTGATTGATTCATTGGATAGTATTTATGTGGCCCAGAGACCTTCCCTATCACAAAAAAAAAAAAAAAAAATCATAATTTTCACAATATCCTTTAACTGTAAAATATCGGATGACATAATTCATCTTCATCCTGGTCACAAACAGTAAAGAGAGAAACAGGCAGCAGTCAGGAGGAAGCACACCTCAAGAGAGCAGTGAAGCAGAAACGCCATGCCCTCTGATTACAGAGGAGGAACTGACGCACACACACACACACACACACAACCTCCAGTCTCCATAAAGCCTAAATATATGGTGGTAGATGTTGTCATGGCAGTGTTTCGTTGAGGCAGCACATGTATAAACTGCTCCGTCATGTGACTGGTCTGTACCAACGTACGGCACCAGGTCAAACACACTGAACCTGAACGCAGCATGGCTTTGATCTAAGCATGGAGGGTGTAGTGGTCCACAAAACTCCTGTCAACATTTTGGTTTTGAGTATGATTCTATAAATTGAAAAACATTACATTTCCTTTATCCTATTTATATTTAAATGTTTTGATTGTAAACTTGTTCACTACACATAAAGACACATTTCTTAAAGAATGAAGGCCTCGTGACTGCTCACAGGTGGGATAGTGGTCATCTAAACACATAATTCCACTCTATAATTTTGGTGAGTACACACACCACATTGAAAACACATTCAGGATTTGACTGAAGAAACACACCACATAACAGGTCAATGCAGGTAAACGTATTCACACATCTTCTTTTACCAGTGCTGTGGACATCATGGTTCTTCCCTCCACTGTTTCAGGGTTTGAAACAGAGCAGCTGCACAGCGCTGCCTTATATGGAGACAGCAGCTACCTGCACAGCTGGGTGGATGGTTGGAGAAACCACCATCCACTGTGTTGGGAATGTGGGATTTTGTCATGGAATTAATGCAACTGTGGTACGATGAGACTGTATGATATTTGTGCAGGTTATTGGATCAGGATTGTGGCTGTGTTTCTGTGATGTGGAAACCCATTGTGAAGTCGTGGAGGGTAGAAATGTACCTTTATTGTTGTAATTAGGTTTAGGTTGGTCCCAGGTTGGGGCTCAGCACTTATAAGGCTGAACTGAACTGATAATTTGTTCAGCTCACATGTCGTTTGTGACTCAAACCATTTTTTTTTCTCCCGAGCTGGTTGAACCAGGTTTTTGTGACAGTCAGGAAAGAACGATGTCACCACAATCTACTAACAAGTTAAAGGTCAAATAAATATAATGACAGAATAAAGATCCGTGAAAGTGGAGCATGTTAAAAAAATATTGAAATGTTGTAATGTGTCCACATTGTGCAGGAAGGGCAGATTTATTGTTTGTTCTGATAACACAGATGGGGGGTCAGGGGTCAGATTAAACCCTGGGGCTCTGTAGTTAGGACTGAGCCTTATGATTGGTTATCATTATGGATCAGAACATGAACTGATATCCCATAACATCACGAGTTACCTGGGTGGATGCTTGGTTTACTCTTAACATTTATGCTTGTTGGTTTCACTTACCCATTTGCTATAATAATGTCTTTGACTGTTTGAGTTTCACTTCTATAAAAAAAAATAATACTACTACTTGCTGACATATCAGTGAAGCTAACCTTTGATTGTTCAATGTATTTCAATTCAACATGATGATCAGACAATAACAGTAACACATCAGAAAGCTGATTTATGTCTTATGTCCAGTAGATGTGGTAGAGCTTGGACCAGCCTGGGACAGATAAGCTCTGACCTTGACCTTTGACCTTTGCCAAATCAAAATCTAATCAGTTTGTCCTTCCGTCCTAGTAAATGTTTGTACTAATTTTTTAAAAGCGGCGAGGCGTCACTGAGATATTGTGTCCACAAGAATGTGATGGACACAACCTGATAACAACGTACCTGTGGCTCCAGCTGTCGACAGCAGGGAGACGAAAAAGAGGTTGATGAGGACTGAAGGACAAACAAACGTAGGAGGGGACACGTGGGACTCACATCCAGAGCTGTGATGAATGCTTCTTCAATTAACAGAATCATGAGACTTAGAATTACATATAAAAACAATGTTTGACTGTCTGGCTCCTGTTCACTTCCTGGCTCCCTGCTAACTTAGTTTAAAGGCCCTGCGTTGTCCAGATGTGTGTGTGTGTGTGTGTGTGTGTGTGTGTAGATAAGAATAGATAGATAAGTAAGATAACTAAATGTAAACACACTCAGTGATAACGTGTCTGATTCACGCTGAAGTGTGTGGCTGCCATCTGTTCCAGCCTCAGGCTCTGATCAGACATAATGTCTCTATGTACAGTAGGTAAATCCAGCTCCAGTCACACACGTGATTCATTACTCCTTGTTATTACTTGTTCAGTTTTACTAACAGTGCTGCTTGATGTTTTTTAGCTCTCCAGTCTGAGAGATGTTGGTTTGTGTTTCGGTCAGTGTGTGAGATAAGAGCGAGAGCAGTGTGAAGAACAGAAATGAGTTTGGTGAATGTGTCCTCTGATGTTCACTTCTGTTTGAAGTCTAGCTGAACAGTTTGCATGTTGCATCCTTGATGGTGTCACAGATCTTTCATTGTAACCATGCAGCACCTGTATTAGTCCTTCAGTGCTCCTGCCTTTGCTGTGAGCTGGACTGTAGGTGGGATTTAAAGCAGACATCAGGGGTTGTATTTATCAAGTGTCCTAGAGTGCCATTTTAGCCTTAAGTGCTGAGAATTCTACTCTCGAGCTTAAGAATAAAAGTTTTTTATCAACCTTCTCAAGTCTAAGAGAGACCTTGAGAGGCTAGGGGATGGCACTGTGTGGTCCTCTGGGAGCAGAAGGACATGATTCTGGCTTTGTTTGATGACAAGCTCTGTCACGAATTTAATAAGGGACGTCATCTCACCAACAATGTAACGCTAAATTAATGAATTGGAAAGATTAGGAACATTTATTTTTGATTCATTCCCAATGTATAGGCCCATATTTGTAGTATTTTGTAGATTATTGTCAAAATATGGTTGAATATACACTCCCATTGACCATTTCACTTTTCACTGAGATATTTCTATATTCTTAAGGATTCCATTCAGCGATTGGTTATTCCTATAAATTTGTTTATGGTGCATAGTACTGTTGTTACTCAGCTCAGGTAAGATTCAGTCCTATACACTTCGCTAAAAGTGTGAGTAAGATGCTTGTTAACTAACTGGTAAGTGCAGCTTTCAGAAAATATTTTTTTTACTCATAGATCAACTCTTAGCAAGAGTAATTCTAAGGAGCTTGATAAATACGGCCCCTGGTTTGTCCAGCTCAGGTGTAGCTGGACGACACTGGAGGTGAACCTTCTCATGGATCCTGCTCATGATACTGAACTGCCCAGTTTCCCTCATTGATGTTTCAGCCAGTGAAATCTGCAGATATACATTTTATAGCATTTCAGGGTGACATGAGATAACACATCTTATCATCTATTACAGTAGAGAAGTTAATGTTTGCACTTAGTTTATAGACAACACACTGAGTCAGAGACTCATCCTCTCTGACTTCCTGTCTGAGAAACCTGGATCAGACTTTAACCCACCACCTGCTGCCCCCGGCCTCTACTCTGCTGTTCACTCTGTGTGTGTCTTCTTGTACTTACTACGTTGTGAGGACCGGCATGAGTTTTTAACCAACAGAGTGAGAACATTTTTGGGAAGTGAGGACATTTTGGCTGGACCTCACTTTTTCCAAAGGCTGTTTAGGTTATAATTAGGTTTAAATTAGGTTCAGGTTAATGGTTAAGGTTAGGCATTTGTCTTGTATGATTGAGGTTAGGGTAAGGGGCTAGGGAAAACATTATGCCAATGAGTGTCCTCACAAATATAGCATTACAAGGATGTGTGTGTGTGTGTTCACAGAGAGCAGAGAAGCAGTGGAAGCCTAAACAGAAAATAACAAGTGTGGTTAACAGTGATTTGACACCAAAAACTTAAGATATTTATATATTTTCCTTCAATGTCATTGATTACGGTTGTTAATTACAGCAGTCCTATGTGGCATGTAACAAGGTGAGGGATCAGAGGAGTCTTGAAAAATCTTGAAACCTGGTTATTGTTAAGGTAATTTTGACCTTGACCTTAAAACAAATCCTGCAGAGGTACAGCACTCAGCAGAACAATATGCACCGGCCCACTCAGCAGAACAGGAGATGAGGAGTATCTGCAGTCTGATCATCAGGTACAGGTCTGTTCTGGCCCCAGGAGACTGAATCACTTCCTGATTTGCTTACTCAGTGTGCCACTTGTTATACAGGAGCATTTCCCCCAAAAAAACCCTCCGCAGGCGCAGAGTGAATGCGCTGAGACGACGAGAGCAGCAGTGAAACTCAAGTGTTGCGACATGTCCTACCACAATGTGCCAATGAGGAGGAAAACAAGCCCAATCACAGAGGCTGTTGTTGCGTTAGCACCTGAATATGAGACGTGCAGAGGAAACATGAGCAGAGAACGCTGCAGAGAGAGATAGGTGCCGCTGAACAGTGTTATCATGTCCGTCCACAGCCATCGTTTTGGGTGTGTTTGATGATTAACTGGGCAGCTGGGACGGGTGGAGTTCTTTAAGACTCAGCTGGCTCTGTGTGTGAAGGCAGATATTGTAGTTGAGGACAATAACATGCTGCTGTGAGAATCATATGAAAGCCTTTGCATGGTCTGCACGGTCTCTTCCAGTGCGCTGACATCAACTTAATCATCCTCTTTACCTTTATCCCAGTCACTTTTTGATGGTTTGTTGAGATGATGATGATGATGATAACGATGAAGCTCATGTTCCCATCGCAGCCACAGCGTGTGATGTGGTTGGTGCTGGACGTAGTCGTGTTTGCCTTCAAAGACTAGTATGTGCCTCTGTTCCTCTGCAGCTCACATGGTTTACTTGCTACCAGCAGATTTATGTTTTAAAGAGGAACTATGCAAGATTTTTAACTTAAAGCAGAAGTAAGTGATATATTTGTGTTAATATAAGTCTTAAATAGTTATATCTTCCGACAGCAATCACTTACATAGAGTGTTTGGACTGAAACACGGGTCTCTCAGTCCCTCTGCTCTGCTCTGAGCCGAAGAGAAAACATTTATCGTATCCTACAGTTTTTATCCAATGAGGAGAGAGAACGGCATGCAGGGCTGTGTGTGCAGCCAAGGAACGCCGTGAATGTGGTGACGTAGCGACGAGGACTGTTATGGTGCGTTCAAGGAAACTCGTATTTTTCCGACCGTGAAGTGGTACCAGTTCGATCTGGTACGAGTTCACCGGTCGGAAGTTACGAGTGGCCGTTATAGTGACTTTCACCGGTAAAACAGGTCGGAAAAACACGAGTGGGTTGCCTGGAACGCTACAAAGTCGTAAGTTGTGACTTGAAGCTGTAATTTACGATTTCAAAAGCCTGCCTGGAACGCAGCATTAGCGAAAACGACTGGACCACTTACTTCTGCTTTAACTATGATACATTTTTTACCTTAATTAAACATCTTTGGAGTAAATGTGATGGTTAAATAAATGATTTATAACTTGTTCCAGGGAGAATGGAGGCTCTCTACCTTCCACCTAGAGTCTCTATCAACCAGAGCCTCCGACCCGTTGTCCCAGCTCTCATCTCTGCGGCACCGTGACACAAAAGTGCCCTGTAACCTGTAATCTCTAGTTTGTGACAGATAAGACTACACAAATATACACATCCTAACATCGTATATGATATATAAAGTTATCCACCGCTCTATGGATTGCTTTCTCGCTGGCTTTGTTAAAAACAAAAGCACATGACCAGGAGGAGGGTTAGCAAAACAGCAGAAACGTGACCAGACTTGCATTGCACCCCATTAAAGGATAATTTACGTTTATTACGTCTTGTTTCTAGTATGAAATACGATCATTTACTCACCCACCTCTGAACTTCGTCCAGCTGCTCATTTTGTTCTGACAAGTCGGACATGCAGAAACGAACCATAGCATTAGCGGTAGCAACAAGCCGCGCCGCACCACGGTCAGAGATGACATCATCCAGGTCAGAGGTCAGTAGGTCAACCTACAGACCCCGGATGTTGATAACAGCTAACCCCGGACTCAGAGGTGAACAGCACTAGCCTATCATAACAAAATATTGGTTAAATGAATGAGTTTCGCTGCAGATAATGTGTTATTTAGAGGCTGCATTGCGCTGCCCTGTAGACTCACATTATACAGATATACGCGGCTCTCGGCTGGATCTAATTTCGTTGGAACGACTTGTAATGACACCAACGTTATCTGGGTGAGTAAATGATCGTATTTTATGCTAGAAATAAGGTCCAGATTGTCAAAAACGGTAATTATCCTTTAAAGGACTTGAATCAGTTGCGAAGGATAAACATTACGAAATACATTTAAATGGTTACACTTCCCTTATTGATTTACTGTAGGCCAGTCTGATCCTGCAGTAAACACTAAATGGATTTTGGGCTTTATGTTTGCAGTGGCTATCTGTGCCCTTCACTGTGGGCCAGAAATCCCAATGTGGACAACTATAAAAAAAATCCAAATTTAGTGATCATCCTGTTGGAAACTGCAACCATCCCATACTGTGGTGGTGAATACATGAGAAAACAACATGAACTTGAACCATCCCTTATATCCCTCTCTTTATGTTGTTGTTGTAGAACAGGATCAGTCTCCTGTTGAGTAATAACACTTAGTTGTTTCTTCTGGAGTGCACAGAGTTAAGATGTGACATCAGCGCTGAGCGATCTGTTGAGACAGACCTGAAGCTTGCAGGAGAACAATGGGCTCTGTGAGCTGCTTGGCTGTTACTGGCTGTGACGTAGCTGACAGGCTATAGAGCTCACACATACACACACATACAGTGTAAACGGCTATGGTGACCTGGCATTTTACCACCAACGTGTCATGTGACCCAATGCATGAGTCACATGCTGTATGGAAGAGAGGAAACGCTTCTCTTCCTCTCAAGGCCAACACTGTTCACAGGCTTTACAGGGGTTTCCTTGAATTATCTAATGACAGTCTGAGCCTGCAGCAGCACAACAAGAAAACAATGAGCCGAAAACCATAAATAAGCAGAAAACCAACACAAAACTCAAAGCCAGACACTGTCCTCTGTCTTCTCTGTGCTATTTCTCCCAATGCAGTTAGTTAAAGTTTAATTTGTTCTTCCGTCTCCACCCAGTAGAGCTGAGGTGATAGTGATTAGCGGTGCTGGATGAGTGCAGTCAGAGACAGAAGAGAACTGTGTCCCTTACACTTGTAATGCAGTCCGCATCAGCGCGTATGTGATGGTCTGCTAGACACTGTGACGCTCAGAGGTCACCGAGGCCCTGCAGCGTAGGAAAACACAGCTAACAGACACAACACAAACATCATCATCAGCGTGACAACACATGAGACACAACACAACACAGGTGTGTCAAGCAGGCGGTGAAGAGTGGGCCTCTGTTTTATTACCGATTTTTATTTTTTACTTTTACTTATTATTTAATTAACTAATTAGTTTATTTATTTTATCTATTTATTTCTACTCCTAGTATTTAATTCCTATTTTAATATTTCCCCATCTTTTTTGTTTTTCAAATGTTTAGACATTTATTATTATTATTATTATTATTATTATTATTATTATTATTATTATTATTATTATTATTATTATTATTATTATTATTACAGCCTGTCATTCATTTATTATATGAAGCCATATGTCAGGAAATGTTCTGTAAAATGACAAAAATGTTTAAATAAAAAGTTAAAGAGTCTTCTAGAGGGCCAGCATATAGATAAGGTTTATGGGATGAAAATATCATGATCATCATGATGTGAATCATTATATATGTGAGGCTTTGTGTGGTCGTCCATATCTAACTTTTTGTGTCCACTGCACTACAGCTGTGCAACTGTCTGTCCACAGAACACTGAACACAACTGAGTGAAAGCTGCTCTGATGTTGTCATGGGGACAGACTGAACACAGCGTGGTAAAGGGCACTCCAGTGTTTTCATATTTCAACATCAAATTACTTGTTGTCTGTCCTGTAAGAACCAGCCCATAGGTCGTCTGTGCAGCCGCTTGTTTTTTGTTTTGTTGCTAGGCGACATCAAGGTTTTTTAAATTAAGGTGTAGGCCTAGCCTAATTATGACAAGTGTGATGATGTTGTATAAAGTGACAAAGTCCACATGAGGAGGAGGTTGTGTATCTGTTATCCATGCCCATTAACCACATAGTTTTTAATGCAACCATAGATGGGATGTCATGGTTACAAAGTAGAGGAAGTACTTACTTTAACCCAAATTATTGGCTGTGTCCGAAATCACTAGTGACCGCAAGTGTTGTCTGGATGTTTAGTGAGAATATAGTGGACTCATAAAATCCCACAATGCAGCGTGAAAAGTAGTGTACAACCAATGGTCACTAAGCAGGCAATACCATAATGGATATATAAAGAATTCCGTTTATAGTGAGTAGGGAAGAGTGAAGGAGGGAGTGATTTTGGACACGGCCATGATCTTGTCCTTAGCCATGATTGTTAAAGGGACAACGAGGAGTTTCTCCATCGGCAGAACGAAAAATTCTGCGACAATAAAAAAGTCTCATATTAATGTGGATGAATCTACGTTACCCACACTTGTTAATGGGCCCATTTTCGATAAATATATCGTTTTGTCTCTATCGTTATTTTGTTATTATTAGTGGTGGCGGAAATGCTGGTCGAGCCGACCAACGTTTCTTTACTTTCGGTTTCGTGGCGAGTCATGAGAATAACGCCGCCGAATCGCCGTTTATGGTCGGAACTACGACGGTATCTGATCCTCTTTGAACCTCTGACTTTAATTCTTTTTTTTTTTTAATGTTTTTTTTGGCTTTTTGCCTTTATTTGATAGCAAGCAGTAGAGATAGTAAGGACACGGGGAGGCAGAGAGAGGGGGAATGACATGCAGGAAAGGGCTGCCTGACGCAGGATTCGAACGGGGGACGCCTGCGTTGAGGACTGTAGCCTCTACGTGGGGCGGCCGCTCTACCCACTGCGCCACACAGCACCCCCTGACTTTAATTCTTGATGAATGAAAACATGAGTCTGTCTTGCGCCGGTCAAAGAATTTCATGGTGCGCGCGGAGGCTCATAAATGTAGTGTGAAAACACTTCGCTTTTCCAAAACTCCTTGTTGTCCCTTTAATAGTAACCATGACAACCAAGTCCGATGGGCTGTATCAGTGGGTCCTGTATAAATAGTCAATAGAAAACAACCAATAGATACTTTAGATTGGAGGACTTGATTATGACAAGTGAACACGGAAAGCTCTCTCCTTAAGCTGTATTGGGATTTGAAGGGGAAAAGAATAAGGACGGAGTGAGCTGTAATGAGTGACTCAGCAGAAACCCTAACTTACAAACTGTTTCATTTTATTTTAGCCTTTTTTTAAATTATTTATTTGTCTTTTTAAAGTATTTTGGGGGGGCTTTTAGGCCTTTAATCTACAGGACAGCTGCTGTAGACATGAAATGGGTAGACTGAGAGATGTGGAACGATATGCAGCAAACTATTTTATTTGCAATAAATTGTCAAAGTATTATAACATTATTTTCACTCCTGCATCAACATCTTTTGCAGAAAGCTTTTAATCCCATTAGTATTTAGTATTCCTGCTGATAGTCACCCGGGGAGGTTTCTCTTTCGTTTTACTCCCTGGTCACTCATACTGTTTTATTGACATCCTCTCAGTCTAAACATGCTGTATACAAGAGCAGATTTCCCAGTGAACTGGCCAAGTAAATCAAATGTTTAGTTTATGCTGCAAGTAAGAAATATTTTTGCCAAGATTTGAGCGGGCGGAGCTACTGAAGAGGCTGAGAGGAAGCTGTGCCGGAGGAGAGCACTGGGAAAGAAAGGCCTTTAGCTCTGTGTGTGGATGTTAACAGGAAGTGTTTTTGGTTTGATTTGATTTGACATTTAATAGTGATGTAAATATGATTGAATGGTTGAAGATGAGTGATTAGATCTTGAGACTTTAAGGAAAAGGAAACAGTTTAAGGGTGAAACAAAGAGAAAGTCATGTGTCAGTGACATCAGTCCGACCAGGAACAGGAAGTGTGGGTCTGACTGAGCCGTGGAACACAGCTGTGTGCACCACTGGAGTTCTAGTTGTGGGTTTTCAGGGCTAGGTGTGTTTGGTCAGTGTTGTCCTACTGATAACAACCAGAACAACCTTTGGCCTTCACACTGTAAATGGCTTCATCAAAGGCCTGGAAACTCAACAATACCCCCAGTGTGTCTATTGTGTGTCAGTGTTTCTGTTAGTTTTAGTGTCTAACTCTGCACCACACAAAACCAGCTCAGTTGTGGTGAAGAGATGAACAGATGAATAGTGGAAAGGCTGCCAGGTATAGGAAACGTGACGTTTACGGCCTGCTGTGGGTTTGGTCTAATTCCTGCAGACAGGAAAGGAAGACAGTAGGTTTCATGCTTTAGCAACTGCAGGAAATAACAAAGTGCTTAGGTATTTGATTCTTTGTCTGCTCCTCAGTTTGACCATAAGCATGAGTCATATAATGATTCTATCAGAGGGACACAGTCAGACTGAGACAGAGAGAGACAGAGGGACACAGTCAGACAGAGACAAAATTAGACAAAGACAAAATTAGAGGTGAGATATATATATATATATATATATATATATATATATATATATATATATAGATAGATAGATAGATAGATAGATAGATAGATAGATAGATAGATAGATAGATAGATAGATAGATAGATAGAGCATTTTATAATGAGGTATAATGCTCTATAATGTGGTATACTTATTGTTATAAAGTCTTATGATAATTGTAAGTGTTTATAATGATAGTTATACATGTTTATATGCCAATTATAACACATTATAACTATATTTATAATGCATCATTGATGTGGGCATTGTCATTGAGTTACTTACAATTATGATTGGTAACACTTTACAATAAGGGTCCCTTAATTAATGTTAGTTAGTACATTATTAAGCATTAATATATAAACTAATCCTAAGTAATACATAATAATGATTGTTAATATATCTGTAAACAGTTAATTAATGCTTAATAATGTACTAACTAACGGTAATTAAGGGACCCTTATTGTAAAGTGTTACCTTATAATGTATTATAATACCTGACCTTATAAGTCATGATAAAATGCTTTATAGTGTGTTATGATTATTGTTATAAAGCATTATGATCATTTATGAATGTAACTACAGTGCTATAACTGCTCATTATAAGTATGGTTATAATGCGTTATAGAGATAGGCGTCAAATAAAGTGTTACCTATGCACACTACATTCATATAAATTATGTATGTACATCAATATGTAATGAGATAAAATACTAAAATTAGAATAGATAGAACTGTGCTAGATAGTATCACAACACACACTGTATTGGATTATTTTGATTCCTCGGTGTGTGTGTTCACTTGTGAATCCTCGTAGTTGTATTTCAGCCTGTTAGCTGATGTGCAGTGTGAATGAACAGAGGTGGAGGTAGAGACCTCGGGGCCAGACAGCAGCGTGTGCAGTAAACCTCTCGCCTTCACGCTCAAACTGAGCAGACCGAGATGAAGAATCTAGATCTTAACTCTAGGTGAGCCAGTAATTATCCCTGCGTGTGTTTAACGGGAGGAAATAAGCCTTCGCGTTTTCTTTATTTCCAGGTCTTAATGTTGGCAGATCGTCTTAATTCCTTGAAGCCAGCAGCACCTCGTAAAACCCCTCTCACACTGTACATGGAGGAGGAGGACAGCTGTGGAGCTTTACTCTACATCAGCTGGTCCAACCTCACCTACTACAAGTTATAGAAATCTATTGTGGCTAAAAGAGATTATGATGATGATGAATTGATTTCCTCACACACACAGATGACTGTTCATGTCAGGCTCTTCCTCTTTTGTTTCATATCATCTGATGAATCATGTGCAACCAGATGATGGAGTTAACAAATAAGTCAATCTGCTGTTGCGGCCGGCACGGTGGTGCAATGGGCAGGAAGGTTCTGAGTTTGAACCCAGGGTCTGTGTTTGGTCTGTGTGGAGTTAGGCTGTTACCTGTGATCGTCTCATTGCAGGACATGCAGGTTAAAGCAGAAGTAAGCGATCCGGTCGTTTTGGCTAACTTCTTGAGTTAGCAGCCCCCGCCCTCGTCATGGATCTATTGGTCCTCGTCCCTACGTCACCACATTCACGCGCATCCCTTGGCTGCACACACGGAGAGGACCGCCCCTTTATGCCGTTCTCTCTCCTCATTGGATAAAGGTTGTAGGATACAAGGAAAGTTTTCTCCTCGGCTCAGAGCAGAGCAGAGTGACTGACAGAACTGTGTTTCAGACCAAACACTCTATAGAAGTGATTGCTGTCGGAAGATAGAACTATTTAAGACTTAGGGCGTTTTCACACCTGCAGTTGTTCCGATTCAGCAACTAAACCGATACAACTGTTGCGTTCTTTTTTCTGGGCCGTTTGTGTTCACATTGCATGATTCTAAAGCGGTACAGCGCTTTGCGCTGTGGAACAGCGCCATAGCAACGGGTCAGCTTGGAAAGGCTGGTGGACTCATGGCTTGAGTTTGCGTCTTTCTTTTCTTTTTGCCACCGGCTTTCCTGTTTTGTGTACATTATGAAAAGGCCAAGACGACACGCTGCTGATGCTCCATTATGTTTTTGGGGCAGTTGCCCGTGGTCCTCCTCCTCCGGTTGCCAGGTAACCAGTCAATTTGTTCCGATACATGTGTCGGTTACGTTCTCACTACAAACGAACCGCTCCAGGGCTCGGATGGAAACGAGCCGAGACCGCCTCTCCCAAGCGATCTCGGCCCGCTTGTTTTGTTCCGCATCGAGCGCGATTGCTGTGTTCACATCTGACCAAACGAACCGATATATGACGTAAACGCTCCCTGTTTCGGAACAAATGGTCAGGTGTGAAAACGCCCTTATATTAACACAAACATTCCGCTTACTTCTGCTTTAACATCCCACATGTATGTGTTTTAAAGTAGTCTATTAAAATTCTAAGCTCCAGTGTGTAACTTATTTGGCTTTTTATTAGCAAAAATCAAATATGTCTTTCATAAATACGTATTTCACTGAAGTGGAATCACACCCGCATACAAATGAAAGCTTTCTGGTACCTTAGAATGAGTTGTTACAAGTCGTTACAAATACATAAGTGGGCGACGCACCGAACCGAGGCGGCCATGTTGCATCGCCATTTTTTACGTTGAGTGGCAGCATGAACTATTTAAGACTTATATTAACACAAATATTCTGCTTACTTCTGCTTTAACTGGCAGAGTGTACAGGTGTGAGTGTGAATGTCCAGGCCTGCGTTGAGGACTGTAGCCTCTACATGGGGCGGCCGCCTTAACCACTGCGCCATGCACCGCCCCAGTAGAATTGCATTTTTAAAAGCAAACTGAAGACCTTTGTAGTCTGGCTTTCAACTGAATCTTATATATTTTTAGATTGATGGTACTATTTATTGTTTTCAATTGTTTTTATTGTTTTAATATAGCTTTACTAAACACTTTTATTGTATGCAGTATTACCAATTTCATTCCTGTATATAATGTATTACTTACTATATATTTTTATCCACTCTAGTGTTTTACCCAACTGCAAACTGAAGATTGCATTTGCCCAGTGCTTTAATTTTTTACTTGTAAGGTGTGTGTGTGTGTGTGTGTGTGTGTGTGTGTGTGTGTGTGTGTGTGTGTGTGTGTGTGTGTGTGTGTGTGTGTGTGTGTGTGTGTGTACCATTGTATTCTATTATGCAAAGCACTTTGGTCTACTTTTTTTGTATGAAAAGTGCTTTATAAATAGAGTTTGATGAGTAGCTAAAGCAATAACTGTTATAACCATGATATCACTCATGACACCAGTGTCTTGATTGATGTCGGCTCATAACAAATGATCTGACTGTATGAGTGTGTTAGAGACAGTGACAGTGACACTCCTGGTCAAGCACATTCACTGAACAGTGGGTTAGTGTTAGGATTGACAGGGTCACTTCTGATATGTTTCCTGTGCACAATAGTGCAATGTTGTATTTATATAATGCACCAAAGAAATGTTTGAAATGTTAAAGTAAATTCACTCATTTAGCCTGTTTGTATGAAAATGATGCTAAAAGAAAACAGATAATGAACTGATCTGAATAGGAGTGCCAGGATCCCTAAATATCTTAAAAGTCACACTCTCTATCATGTTGTGTACTCTATGAGACTGTGTGAAGTGTTGTGATGATGTGCACGTGCCGCGGAGGTTGTCTGTGGTTGTTTTTCTGGAACTTGTGAACACGAGATGTAACCAGCGGATCTGCTGTGTGTAATTGTGGTTTGACGTTGTGAAAAGATGAAAGACATAAAGATGAATGACGAGCATGCATAGGTTGTGATTTTCAGGATGTGAACATGTGTGTGATTTGAGTGGACTGAGCGCTGGACGCTCTACCACGCCTTTCCTGCCGCTGGGGGCCGTGGAAGGAAGTCACCTCTGTGCACCACAGGAAAACAGCAGTTCACTAGTGTGCTGCTGTGTGTTGCACCATGCGTCAGCACAAAAACAAAGAAAACAGAGTCTATTATCTTCCATGTTATGCATGAAAGTGCAGTGTGACCACCTGTTATGTAGGCTATATTGTGGATGACGTGATGTTTTCTTTACTGAAACAGATCATTTCATCCCACTGTTTGTGCAGACAGGGTTTGACAGTAGAAAGAACATCAATGACGTCAGGTATTAGATTAGATAAAATTGGACACATAAGGTTCTTTATTCTTAAATGATTCTTCACACAGTCTGAATTAGTGACACTGGCTCATTCGTCAAGTCAGCAAAACAACCTTTGATCAAGTGTTTAATTTTGTTCCATCTGATTTGTATTTCTTTTATAATTCAAGACAAATGTTGAGTGAAACATTCAGGCAACACCACGACTGAGTGTTTCCACTTTGAGCTGCAGTGAACCATGGACAAGTCTCATAGAAACAGATTCAGAGTTTCATATGTCACAAACCCAAGGAACCAATCCTGTCAATTTGTGGATGTGAACTGTTCTGATCCATCTGCTGGTCTCTGGTTCTGGTTCTGGTTCTGGTCTCCACAGACTCCTCCTCTGAGTCTGGGTCTGACTGAGACTCAAACATGTGGCTCAGTTTCTCTGCTCTCTCACCTGTCAGCCTGTAGCCAGCAGGTGGTGGGCGGGGTTTAAGGCCTAATCCAGATTTCTCACTGTCGTGTGTGAAAACCATGTTAAATAAAACACAAGCAGAGACTTTTTTAATAGAGTTTGAAATATGTCAGGGGGATTTTTGAAAGTCTGGTTCAGTTTAGGCAACTAAACTATTTGGTTTAAGTTTGGTCCAAGATTCTCTTTGGTTTAAAAAGGAAACAGAACTCTAGATGGAAAAACAGGGTTCAGACTCAGACATGTATGACCAGTTCACGATGGTTTACATTTCCGTTCCCTGCCTCTTTGCAATCAGGGATTATTGCATTTAAAGCAACACGTCTGAATGTCCACTGATGTGATTGTTTCTGTGTCGTTGCAGCTTGCCTGTTTCGCTACAACATCTTGTCACTGGTTTATTTCCTCTACCTGCTGCTGCTGCCATGGTTCCTGTGTCCCAACAAACACACCATCAGAGGTAAAGACTATCTTTTTATATCATACTGCACTGTTGGTGGTTTTCTCTGGTTTTTCAAATTATTCCTACTACTGTGACTACAGGAAGCACATCTTCTGTTTTCTGTCCTGCGATCAGGATTACTAAGATTTAAATCAGGGGGTCAAACTCATTTTATTTCAGAGGCCACACAGAGCGCAATTTGATCTCAATTGGGCTGGACCAGTAAAATAATAGTATAATAACCTATTAATAATGAGAACTCTAAATATTCCCTTTGATTTAGTGCCAATGAACCATCGTTTTACAAAACATGTTATGAGCAAACTGAAATTTCTTGAGAAAAACACTTGCAATTTGAACAATAATATGCCTCTTCTATGTAATTTTCACTCTTGGCACACTGCAAAAACTCTAAATCTTATCAAGAATAATTGTCTTATTTCTAGTCAAAATGTCATTCCTAGTCAAAACTAATTTCATTATACTTAAAATAAGACTCATCACATGAAAAGTAGCTTGTTTTTAGACACATATTTTCACTTGAAATAAGTAGAAAAATCTGATAGTGGAGCAAGTTTTTCTTTCTTACTACAAGCACAAAAACTTGCTCTCACTGGCAGATTTGTATACTTATTTTAGGTAAAAATTAGTTTGAAACAAGTGAAAATTATCTAAAAACAAGTTGATTTTTAGGTGATGATTCTCATTTTAAATGGAAAGAGATTAGTTTTGACTAGAAATTAGACATTTTGACAAGAAATGAGACAAATATTCTTGGAAAGATTTATAGTTTTTGCAGTGCAAATTCATCCTGTGGGCTGGACTGGACCCTCTGACAGGCCAGTTTTGGCCCGCGGGCCGTATGTTTGACATCCCTGGTTTAAATAGAGAAGCGGCAGGAGGTGCTTTCTGTTGGAGCTCTGCTACTAACTCTTTTGTTAGAACAATAAATATAGTGATGGCATGGTGGTGCACGTAGGCTTGGATTAAATCACAAACAGTAACAGGTTCAAGTGGTCTGAGTAAGTCTCACTGTGTAGTATCACCATTAACAACAACTGTGACTGAGTTCATGGTCGTTGTATGGAACAACTGGTTCAGTGGTTTGGCCCCTGGTTGGTAGATGGTAAAGTTTACTACACTGAGTTGGTTTGCGGTGTCTCTTCTGTTCTGCAGCATCAATGGACTGACTGATGGCAAACAATGCTGCACCCATCTTGTGTGCACATGTGTGGGACATGGGAGTGTCTTTATATCATCAGCTGAGTCCCAATCCAGGGCCCCCTTCAGAGGACGCACTCTGCAAAAAATGTGGCTGCTTCTTGAAAGCAGAAGTGAAATTAGATGATCTGGTCCATGGAGGATTATAACTGTCCGCAGCTTTCACAAGCACAGTGCCACAAACGCTCCTGTTGCCTGGCAACCTTGACAACACATGGGTTAAGGCCCTTGGTTTTTTAACAGTTGTACCGTTGAGGTAAACAACACTTACATTTTTGTATACTGAATCTTGGGACAGGTTGGATCCTATGGATAGATGGCACCATTTAAAGGGATAGTTCACCCAAAATTGCAATTTCATAGTTATCCGTGGCTTCTCTGAGTTACAGGGGGTCTCGGCGTAGCAGTGCATGTCCATATAACGGTTGCAAATGGATACCAACTGTCTTCGTAACAAAAAGACACACCAAAAAACATCCAAATACCTCCATGCTGCTCGTATGTAATGTCCGTCTTGTATTGAAGCCACGAAATGCGAAATTGTCCCGGAAAAAATTAAATAGGCTAAGTCTATATTTCAAGCTTGTTTTGTAGCGGAAGCTTCTCAAAGCTCCTCTTCCCGGTTCGCCAAATTTGGACGAACTGGGAAGAGGAGCTTCCGCTACAAGCAGGCTTGAAATATAGACTTATTACATTTTTTTCGGGACAATTTCGCATTTTGGGGCTTCAATACAAGACGGACACTATATACGAGCAGCATGGAGGTATTTGGATGTTTTTTGGTGTGCCTTTTTGCTAGAAGACAGTTGGTATCCATTTGCAACCATTATATTGACATGCACTGCTACGCCGAGACCCCCTGTAACTCAGAGAAGCCACGGAGGACTCTGAAACTTCTCCCAGCCCTTAGTCGGCATGAGGGTGAGTAGATAATGAGTGCAATTTAAATTTTGGGTGAACTATCCCTTTAAAGGAGCCTTTGAAATGGAACTTCTGGAGGATGTGGCCGCTAATTTGGGACGCGGCTATGATTTGACAGTGATTTGTGAATAGCCGTGCCGTGTTACATTCCACATACATCTACAGTATGCATACATACACAAGGAAAAGGAAGGATATAAATATGGAGAAAACAACATCGGGTAGTGCTGAGTCCAGGTTCAACCACACTGTTTTCATAAAGTGTCCAGCATTTCAGTGTTTTTATTGAAATGTTGGATTCATTACAGGGTGTTTTTGGATTTCCTCACATGAAAGGAGCACGGCTGCCAGTGTTACTTATCTACAGGAGTGGAAATAACCTCTTCTCTGCCTCTGTGACATCAGCTGTAGGATCTATAGCCCAGTCAAAACACATTAGACATCATGCTCTCACAGTCAGGCAACAATGGGGTGGATTGTTCCCTCCTTACACTGGAGTGGATGTTAAGTTTTTTTTTTGTTTTTTTTTAAATACCTCAAACATACACGAAGATCTGATATTTTTAACTCTTGTGTTTACACAGAACAAGTGGAGCATGTCTGCTAACAGGGTTTGTTAGATGTGTGCTGAAGCTGAGCTCTTGCTCCATCTCACACTGATTATAGTAAACTCTGCTTCATTTTATCTGCGCAAATGGGAACAAGCTTCAGTCTGAGCCTCTTGGCCCCACACACACTCTTATACTGGTGTTGAACTGGTGTAGCTTTCACCTCAGTATGAACACACACACACATTTTTACATTAGTTTGTGTAGCTGTGTTGTCATACCGCGTCTTCTGCTTAAAGGAATAGTTCACCAGAAAATGAAATTTGTGGTTAGTGACTCACCCTCATGCTGATGAATACTCCGGAGTAGTTTTTTATTCCTCAAAGTTCATCTGGAGACCCGGGAGGGGCGTTCAAAACTTTATATGAGAATAATAACGCCTGACACAAAAACGTCCATAAAACTACACAAAAACCCTGTAATATTCTTCCATGCTCCTCGTCCATTGCAATCCAAGTGTCCTGAAGGGATAGTTTACTCGAAACGACGTCATTTAGGACATTTTTACAGCCTAAACAGTCCTGTATTGAATTTTTTTTTTTTTTGGGGCGTTTTTGCCTTTATTTGATAGCACATACTGTAGTGAGATAGACAGGAAAGGGGGAGGCAGAGAGAGGGGGAATGACATGCAGGAAAGGTCTGCCCGACGCGTGATTCGAACCGGGGATGCCTGCGTTGAGGACTGTAGCCTCTACATGGGGCGGCCGCCTTAACCACTGCGCCACGCACCACCCCAGTCCTGTATTGAATTTGCCTGCTGCGCGCTCTCGCGTTCACACGATGCACGCAATTCACGCGGACATGACTAGACTTGCCTAAATGACGTTGTTTCGAGTAAACTGGACTATATCCCTTCAGGACACTTGGGTTTCAGCGACCGAGCAGTGTGGATGATATGTCAAGGTTTTTATGTAGTTTTATGGACCTGTTTGTGTCGGGCACAATGTACGCGTGAATTGCGTGAACGTTAGAGCGTGCCCCAGGCAAATTCAATACAGGACTGTATAGGCTGTAAAAATGTCCTAAATTTCGTAGTTTCAAGTAAACTCTGCAAGGCAAGGGCAATTTTATTTGTATAGCCCGTTTTTATAAACAGTTTGTCTTAAAGGGCTTTACATGGCATCATAACAACATCCTCTGTCCTTAGACCCTCACATCCACTGAGGAAAAACTCCATAGAAAACCCTTTTAACAGGGAAAAATCGGAGAAACCTCAGGGTGAGCAACAGAGGAGGGACCCCTCACCCAGGACGGACAGACGTGACATAGATGTTGTTACAGACAAGAAAACAGTTTATAACACAGAATGTGCATGGTTAACATGGAAATGTTAACAACAGCTGAAGAAGGACGTTTCTGGTAGGCAAGGGAGGCAGGGAGAGCAGGCCAGCTTAATGGGAGGACTGGATGGCAGACTGGTTCATTGGAAGGGAGGGCAGACCGGTTTAACAGCAGGGGACTCTGGACTATTTCCCTTCAGGACACTTAGATTGCAGCGGACGACGATCATAAAGGAATATTAAATGGTTTTTGTGTAGTTTCATGGACGTTTTTGTGTCGGGCGTTATTACTCTCATATAAAGTTTTGAATGCCCCGGGTCTCCAGATGAACTTTGAGGAATAAAAAACTACTCCGGAGTATTC
The DNA here is from genome assembly GCF_905171665.1 of Trachurus trachurus. Lineage (NCBI taxonomy): Eukaryota > Metazoa > Chordata > Actinopteri > Carangiformes > Carangidae > Trachurus > Trachurus trachurus. Next base: position 28,249,796 of record NC_139906.1, on the reverse strand, counting down.
GTCAGCATGAATTTCATTTTTTGGTGAACTATTCCTTTAATCTCGATCAGTTGTGTAAGAGAGTCCATTGTTATGAAGTATAGCCTATCATATGTATTTGAGGTGAACATTTTCAAATATGTGAACTGAAGTAATTTCTACTGGTGTTTTCCAGGATGTTGAAATGACCTGGTGATCTCTAGTAGGACAAGAGTCACAGATCCACGGCTCCTCCCAGCTCTCTCTCGCTTTGATCTGGAATGAATATATGTGGAGAGGCTTTTATTTTGGTGGGAGAACAGTTAAAGTGAGAGGGGGGAGGAGGGGGAGGGGGAGGGGGAGGGGGGAGCGGGTACCCCAGTGGAAAACTCGCCGGTCTGCCAAAACACTGACATGTGCAAACACACACATACGCTCTTAAACACACACATGCACCCACCCACACATACGCTCACACACACACATTAGAGAGCTGTGTAAGTTGAGCAGGGGAAAAAAAAAAATTCAAGCGCTCTGAGGACAATTAAGAGACAGTTTAAGTCGGAGCTGGAGATGACTCAACTACTGGCACCTCTTCAAATATTCAGTTATACATCTTCTACGAACAAGACGAAGACTTCTCCGCTCCTATAGTAGTTTTCTCAGAGGGGAGCTTAGATTTCTTTAGTCTGAAGGTGGGGGTCTAGGGGACTCCCCGTGAGTCCCTGAGAGTCTGACCGCTAGAAGTCTGACAGTGTAAACTCAGTGATGCCTTGATTGTTTCTTTTTTCACCACCGTCACATTAAGATTTATTTTTTCACCAAGCGGTTTGACAGGTCGCCCGATAAACTAACTAACGGTGATATTTCTAATGTTTATGACAGACGTCCCACAGACCCACCTTCAGGTCTCGCTCTGCAAATAATCACTGGTACCAGTGTTGTGCTGAAATCTCATTCTTTGCCAAATTTCCATTCTACGTCACTGCAGCTTCCCCTAGCATGGACTCCTCTGTACACACTCAGGGTGTTAATGACTGAGTGGCTGTGACTGCACACACGTCCACATCGCATGTAGTGGTGAAGCTGTTTGAAGAGCAGCTTTGAGAAAGACAAAAGTTTCATCAGGTCAGGGAGTTTGGGTGTGTCTGTAAAGTCAGGCTGCAGCATGGGATCATGGGAGTTGTTGTCTTCTCTGCCATTACGGTATAAGCTCCTCCTGGTTTGGATTCCTTCAGTGTCAGACGGTTCAGGAAGTGAAAAAGGCCTTTAATTATAACGTTGTTAAGAATGTAACGATTTGTTCTGATCGTTTCCCTGAGAACTTCTGAACCAGATGTTCAGCAGGTTTTTACCAGCAGCTGAATCGTCCACAGAGGACGAGTCCTCCTCTACAGAACTAACACATCATTTATTTTCATTTATTTAGATCTCCATTAGCTTTGGCAAAGGCCATCGCTATTCTTCCTGGAGTCTACCTTCACAGATTAACTATCCATTGCAGTAGATAGGTCAGATCAGGGGAGTAAAACCACTAGAAACAACAAATTAATCAGTTTCACTTTAAACATAAATGATTCACCAATGACACAGGACAGGACGTTTCCAGCAGCTGGAGCTGAGCTCTCCAACACTTCCTCAGCTTGTTTCTGTGAGAACTTCACATCCGGACTATAGGATGACACGGGAGTGGATTTTGACTCCCGCTCCTTCCCACTCCCACAGAAAAAATCCCAGTCCTGCCCAATCCTGATGGAGGGTTTCAAAATCAATCCCACTCCCTCCCACTCCCACAGAAATGAATCCCATACTGTCCCAATCCCAAACCAAACCTTTAAAGGGATAGTTCACCCAAGATTGAAATTTCACTCATTATCTACTCACCCTCATGTGGACTAAGGGCTGGGAGAAGTTTCAGAGTCCTCCGTGGCTTCTCTGAGTTACAGGGGGTCTCGACATTGCAGTGCATGTCCATGTAACGGTTGCAAATGGATACCAACTGTCTTCGTAACAAAAAGACACACCAAAAAACATCCAAATACCTCCATGCTGCTCGTATGTAATGTCCGTCTTGTATTGAAGCCCCGAAATGCGAAATTGTCCCTAAAAAAATTAAATAAGTCAATTTTTCAAGCTTGTTTTGTAGCAAAAGCTTCTCAAAGCTCCTCTTCCCGGTTCGTCATATGTGGACGAACTGGGAAGAGGACAGACCCTGGTTCGTCCAAATATGACAAACCGGGAAGAGAAGCTTCCGCTACAAACAAGCTTGAAATATAGACTTATTTAAATTTTTTGGGGACAATTTCGCATTTCGGGGCTTCAATACAAGACGGACATTACATACGAGCAGCATGGAGGTATTTGGATGTTTTTTGGTGTGTCTTTTTGTTACGAAGACAGTTGGTATCCATTTGCAACCGTTATATGGACATGCACTGCTACGCCGAGACCCCCTGTAACTCAGAGAAGCCACGGAGGACTCTGAAACTTCTCCCAGTCCACATGAGGGTGAGTAGATAATGAGTGCAATTTCAATTTTGGGTGAACTATCCTTTTAACACAATCCCACTCCTGCGTTTTGCAGGCATGTCTTTTCAAACCACTCGTACCTGACTCGGTGCTGTACTTCACTATAGCGAAGCATTTTCTACAAATGGCATATATCGTGTCCACACCGTCACATTCTACTCTTGCAAACTTCAAACAAAGTTCAGACTTCCCCGAAAGCGTCTTCAGTTTGATCGATGGGTGTTTTTGTTTTACTTCTTTCACCAACTCGCACTTGTCCGCCTCCATCTTTGGTTAAAGAGAGATCACGCACATGCGCGTTGCAGTTTTCACGGTCATTACAGGATGTAGTACTAATTTCTGGTGTAGTCTTTTCTCTTATGATGCAGTGTTGTGAGGCTGAATGAAAACTACAACATGGCGACTGTGATTTTAAGTGCAAGGCTTGGGAGAAATGTTCAAAAAGATATCGATTTATTTTGAAATAAAATGTAATGCATCATGGTTTTCAGACAGTCCCGTCCAATCCCGTTGATTTTGCTGTCATAGATCCCGCTCCCTTCTGCTCCCGTTCATTTTTACTCACGCTCTTGCCCAATCACGTGATTAGAGGTGAAATTGACTCCCATCCCACGGGAATCCCACGGGAGTCACGTGACTCGTGGGAATTCCCGAAAAATGTCATCCTCTAATCCAGACGTCCAATGACTAAAATCCTTATCGGATAATTCCTTATTCTACAGAATACATCTTTATCCTATAGGATAAACCCTTATCCTATAGGAGAAATCATGATGCAAAAAACCACCAAGTTTATGGAGCTTAAAACTAGATAAAAGTCGATGCTGAGCTTCTGTCAGACTGACTCAACACTGACATGATCATAGGGGATATGACATCATTGACAGGTGACCAACGAAGTGAAGCATCACAGATCTCATTCCATCGGTTTAAGAATCGATGGAAAGATTTGAGAAAAAGTACACACAACTCACAACTCAACAAGATGCAGAGCGGAGGCTGGGCTGTGTTTATTGTGGAAATGTTACAGACACTAATCTGATAGAAGGAGCTGGGTGTCTCTCCAGCTGCAATCCATCAACCTGCGTTTACCGTGTCACCACTGTGTGTTCACTGTCTCCTTTCCTGTTTACCTACAGTATTAAACGATGAGTGGTTTATGGGTGAATTATGGGATGGCATCTTGCCAGGCTGGAGTATAAATAAAAGATGAAAGCACTCTGTGTTTTATACAGTATGTTAATGTGTCAACAAGAGGACACAATACCCTACAGTATCACAGTGCAGATGTGTCTTGCCTTGTAAACATGTGATGTTGTAATTTAAATCTCCCTCTGATAAAAGGTGTTAAATATACAATATAATACTTATGATGAATGAAATAGTCAGTACCATGACTGAGTGTTTCCACCTTGAAATGCAGAAGCTGAGGCCTGATCCAGATTTCTCAGGGAAGAAAGAGAAGATGAGTTGTTTTTTTCACTTTTCACATGTGAGAACATAACTCATGGTAGATTATGGTTTACAGAGTATTAAACATGCTCTGGAGGAACTTAAACATTTGATAAGTTGACGGGTGACTCTGCTGCTGCTGTTTTCCATGCATGGGCTGTGTGAAACAGGCAGCAGAAAAAGTCAGACAAGGCCAAAGTTAAAGGGATAATTCACCCAAAATACAAATTTCTCTGCTTTCTCTGAGTTACGGGGGGGGGGGGGGGGCGTGCAGCAGTATTTGTCCATATAATGGTTGTGAATGGATACCAACTTTCTTCGTCCAAAAAGACACACCAAAAAACATCCAAATACCTCCATACTGCTCGTCTGTAATGTCCCTCTTGTATTGAAGCCCCGACATGAGAAAATTAAATAAGTCTTTATTTTAAGCTTGTTTGTAGCTGAAGCTTCCAGTGTCTCGGTTCACTGCTCTTCCTGTGTCAGAGATTTGCACTGACCGGCGCAACTATTTCTTATGTCGGGGCTTCAGTACCAGAGGGACATTACAGACGAGCAGTATGGAGGTATTTGGATGTTTTTTGGTGTGTCTTTTTGGACGAAGAAAGTTGGTATCCATTGACAACCATTATATGGACAAATACTGCTGTGCGGACCCCCCCGTAACTCAGAGAAGGCACGGAGGACTCTGAAAATTGTCCCAGCTCTTAGTCGACATGAGGGTGAGTAGATAATGAGTGAAATTTGAATTTTGGGTGAACTATCCCTTTAACCACTGAGGGAGTGTGTGTGACTGCTCCACTTCTCTGATGACATTGTTTTCCAACTCTTTGCTGCCCTCCATCACCGCTACGTGAGAATGGAATAAGCATTTTTCCAACACGGTGGGTGGTCTGGCTGCTCATACCTGCCTCTGCCTCACCTTCGCTGCAGAGGATGTGTTTGCATAGTTTGTTGTTTTTCACCGATCTCAGTCTAAGCATCTTTTAGTTCTTGAAAATGCACGAGTGTGCACTTAAAGTAAAGTGAGCGATCTCATTATGTACACACAGGTCAGCAGGTTCTAACACTGTGTTCTCTGTGTGGTGCTTAGATGTTCTCCTCTGACCTCTGTCATGATAGACTGGCCTTTTATTTGTTCAGGGACCAGGATGCTTGGCACAGTATAGGTAATGGGTGGATGCAGAATAGTTGACCTTAGTACCTTAATGCACCTTAAGCCTTTGGACTGGATGGACAAAACTCAGTATAAACATTATAAGTATAAACACAGTAAGAGTATAAACATGGAAAGTCTCAGTGCTCAGTTTGACTTCTTCAAATGTGAGCCTTCATATTGAATTCGAGAACTGTTGTTCTGTTAAAAAAGAAAAATGCCTGGAGGAGAAGTAGGACATGTCTCTACAGCTTAGAATAGAATAGAAGAATAGAAACTTTATACAACGAAATGGGAGATGCTACTTCTAATGGTGCATACACACAATGCATATACATGAATAGAATGAATGAATTAAAAAGCAGCAGTCATCTCATCCACACATCATACAAATATAAAACAATCATAGTCCATAGTGCAATTGGCATCAGCTGCCATACTACAGTGCATGACAGTACTGAATGGTCATAGTTTGGTGAGTTTATAGTGCAACAGTGTTTATTGGGAGTTTAGTGCTGTGATGGGCCTGGGGGGAGAAAGCTCCATCACACTCTGTCTGCTGCATTAAACAGGAGGTCAGGTCCATGTCTCTATAGTCGGTGGTCTCCTCTAAAACACTTATGAGTAGTTTATGAAGGTACAAAACAAGACTTAGTCTGGGCCGTGTGTGTGTGTGTGTGTGTGTGTGTGTGTGTGTGTGTGTGTGTGTGTGTGTGTGTGTCAGGAGTCACTGTAAACACAGGATGCCATAGTGTCATGTTGTTTTCTTTAATAACTTTTATAATGACAGACACATTTAATACAGCTCTGTCCCCATCGACTTATTTCTCTGTTTCTGTTGTCACAACAGCACGAAACAGTGACTGACATAAAAAAACAAATGCTGACTGGACTGTATTTAATTATAAAACGATCTCTCATAGAGCTGCCACTAGCAACTATTTTTCTAACAAAAATACAGAATCCAAATGACACAATCACTAAGTCAGAATTGACAGCCTGGTTTGTCTCAGCTGGATGATCTGTTTAAAACAATCTGCCACGGTTTAAGATTCATGGTGAACTGAGATAACCAGTTGGACTCACATCCAGCCAGCTTTTCTTTAGTTTTTTCATAACATTAGAAATAAAACTTCACTGTTAGCCTACGTGGGAGACGGGGACAAAGAAGATGAAAGTATATCTCTACTCTTTGTTGCTGTTGCAAAGGGGTTTGATAAAGCTCTTATTACTCTTGGTACTTATATTATTACATTTACAGTCAAGTTCAGTAACAGTATTCAAATTAACTGCAGTGATCTTAACTTCACCTGGTCCAAACTGCAGCTTCACCTCTGACATTCAATAAACTAAGTAAATACACAGACTCCCCTGAGCAGCTAAAGTTTGTCCAAAAATTCATTAAAAGTGTTGCAAGATGCTTTCTTGAAAAACATAGATCTAGATGTTGTGTCATATGTTCAAAGTTGGCAACACTGCAGGCTGTGAACGCACCCTGATAGATCCTGTTTGTGCCAATTCATTTTGAAAAAGCAGATTTTTCAGTCAGTCGGTCGGTCGGTCGGTCGGTCGGTCGGTCGGTCGGTCGGTCGGTCAGTCAGTCAGTCAGTCAGTCAGTCAGTCCTGCTATTCAGCCAGTAAACGGGCTGCTACAGTCTTGTGGTCATTGTATAAAACCAGGACTCAGCAGGGGCAGAACTGAGGTGGAGGTGACTCAGATGTTTATATGTTGTCATGGTATCAGGAAATCCACACAACCGACTGAGGCTACTGTCCAGTTTAGTAACATAGTGAGTTCATCTTTTCTTTTTGTGGAAACACATTCACGCTGAAACTGTCCCGTGGGGACGTGAGGGTGATTTCCATCCACATAGTCCAGGTCCTGGTCCTGGGCTGGGGCTGGAAACACAAACAGTGTGTGTGTGTGTATGTGGGGCGGGATCTGCTGTGAGCGCACCTCTGTGACCTCTCCACACACACACACACACTCACACACTGTCCTTACCTCCTCTGTGTTGTCTTTGAGAATGTTGAATCTGGGTCAGCTGGACTGTCCTGTAGAGTCTTGACTGGGTTCACCAGCAGCCAGTCAGAAGTGAAGAAGTGATTGTCTTGGATGAGACGTGAAACATCCTCAAGAATCCACCACCAGGTCCAGCTGACCTAGATTCAGCTGTTTGAGAGAACTCTGGCCTGGATGACTGACAGCTTCCACATCAGGACGATTTGATTATGAAATCAACATCAGCAGCTAATCACATAATCAGTAAACCAGTGAGTCAGTTTAAAATACCAAACATGACAAGGATCTGATAACTGAGTTTAGACTGTGGACAACACACACACACACACACACACACACACACACACACACACACACACACACACACACACACACACACACACACACACACACACACACACACCAAGGCCGTAACCATGGAGTCAACATTGGGGGGGACCAAATCTATCTCTTTCTATATTCTATATCTATATACCTTATATGGTAAATATATATATACAGTATATTATTGGGAAATAGTGATGGAACTTTTTTATCATTTACTGACATTTCTCTTACCAAATAAGTGGATTAATGAAAGAATCAATATTGAAATGGTGCAGCAGTTACAGAGCTGACTCTCACTGCTGTGTCAAGTGACTGCTTGTAGCAGATGTTGGCTTTAAGGCTGCTGTTTATATCCTCAGCCTTAGTGGGTCAACATGTAACTACTGTACTTATAGTCTGTCACAGGTCAAGCACAACTCCACACACCACTGTGTATCGTGTGTGTGTGTGTGTGGTCGCACCCTCCAGCTGAGTCATGATTTGGTGAATCTTGAAATGAATCAGACTGGAGGAATGCAGCAGTGATACTGTGGCTGGTGGCTGCAGTGATTCAGCAGCTCAGACTCCTGCTGCGTTCAGACCTGCATCAGTCAGTGTGTTTTTACAAGTCTTAACATTGACCACCATAATGTATACCATACATAGACTGCTGGGTTTATGATAAAGCACCTTTGAAACAAGGAGAGCTCTGGATGTCAGGGTTAGAGGTCGTTTCAGGTTGTCTGTGGAGAAGCTCTAGTTGTCTTAAGTACATGTTTGTGTTGAACACCATTGTTCTAGCCTCTACACATGACTCTTTACATTTGAGCAGGAAGGAACCATGAAAATGAATGACATTTTTTGTGGAGCTGAAGAAGAACAGAACAAGATTATCACCAGGTTTCAGGCCCTGGCTCTAGTGTTGTGGTGTTCCAGACTGGTCTTGGTCTCAAGACTGGGCTTGACCAGCTCTGCTCTCTGCTCTGAAAATGAATGTGTGTTTTCTTTTACTTTTAGGTAATGGCCTTTTCATGTCATTTATATTAGTTCACACAAACAGTCTCCATCCATCTGATACTGGCCCGGCCCATCTATCAAATTTTTGGCCCTTCATGTCTGATGAAGGTGGTGATAATCTTTATCAAATCAGCCTTGGAGCTACTTCTGGTGTGCATGCTATTTTTTGTCCAGTTTTTTGAGATGTGCGTGCTGATTATGTGTGTGTCCTTATCTCACACTACTTTATCATCTAGCTCGGTGGTTCAAAATCTTCTCCAACTCACACCAACTTGAATTGGCCCACATCCGACCCATTTTAATGATAAAAATCAAACATTTGCGACTATATCGTGTTAAGGCTGCAGTATCTCGATGTGGAGAGTCAGAGACCTCTGTGAGGCAGCAGTGCAGAGATCCTCTCCTGAAGTTTATAGGAGGATATATATCAAAGCGCATTGTTTTACGCTGAGACAGTGAACATGATGAGGACGGAGGTGGCGCAGTGAAACTTAGCTGGGAGAGGGAGGGGCCGGGGTGGGAGAGTGGCTTTATTTTTAGAACCTGCTCCAATGTTCACCTGATGTTCACCTGATGTTCACCTGCCATGGATGGAGCTTTGCTGACATCTTTTATGTCTGTATGTGTGTATGTATTATAAATTAAGGCCGATGAGTGCTGCTGAGGCACAGGTTGGATCCTCATCAGGCTTCAGCGTCTCTGTCATGTGAGCAGTGTTCACATGTGGTGGTCGATGATGGTTCGATATGAGGTTTTCATCATGATAATGCTCTGCATGCTTCATCCAGAGCCTCTGCTTGGTCTCCAGTGACTGTCAATAGGTCTACATACATAGTGAAGCTGTGTATTTATGTCCCTGATGTCTGTGTGGCCTTTTAGCTCAGTGACGTGCACCTGCTCCAACTGGGACCCAGTCGCTGTTGGAACTCCATGTTCACACAGTCTTGTGTTGGATCTGACCAGGCCATGTGTATGATATGTGACATACAGGGAGGCAACATCTTTTCATTATATACTTCCCTGCAAAAGTCTAATAAATATATTTTTCTGGCCTTGTATTAATCGTTTGCTGAAGGTGATTTGATCTGATTTGTTATTATATTCACTATGCTTGTGTTTTAGCTGTGGAATTTTTTTATTTGTTTTGTCAGAAATGTCTGATCCACTGAGATTTTTCTTTTTGTGGAATTTTTGCACATCATATTTTCCAGCTCTCAGATTTTCAGTGGTGGATTATTGTCTTTCTGTGAGACAAAACTCTGGCTGCACAATGTTTGTCAAGTTTGTGTCTCTGGGCAGTGAGACATTGAAGCGCCACCTAGGGGGTTGTTTATGGAATTACTTACATTATGCATTATGGACACTTTACATAACATACTCCCATGTTATGTTATTTTGCTATAATACTAAATAAGCCTGATCACCGACTAACCCAATAAAGTAAACAGACCTTAAATCCAGCTCCAAGTGCAACACAAGCTCTGGTATTAACAGACGGAAACAGTTTTCTATAACACATCATGTCAGCTGTCTGGCATATGATTGGTTTCATTCCTACAACATTACATCACAGCGTTTCTAATTGACAAAAAGAAGCAAACAACAGGAGAGAGTCAAGAGAACATTGTTCGTTCCTGTACATTTGATGCCTCACAACACAACACAGACTGTTACTGAAAGGTTGATGGAACTGTTCACCCCCTCTATACCACACTGAGGCAAAAATCATCAGTGTTTCACCTGATTTTTTCTTTTAAATTGTATTTATATGTAATTGTTGGGACAGCTTAGTCATCTCCAGGTGTATCGTATCCCTACGACTTCCAGGCTTTGTGCTAAAACAGCTTCTGTTATCTGATCTGACTGATGTGGTGTCCCTCTCCTGACTGTGGTCTCTGTCTCTTTGTCTTCCAGGTCACACAGGTCGCTTCATCAGAGCGGTGTTCTGTACCAGTCTGCTGTTTGTGACCGCTCACATCTCCTTCCAGACTGTGCTGTATACGTATCCTCCGCTCGGCGACGCCATAGGAGACAACTGCTCACGATGGGACATCGTAACCAGACACATAGGAGTATCCAGGTGTGTAGCACTAGTTAACCACGCTGCTGTCACTGCTGGTTGGAGGACTGACTGGAGAAAAACATGACAATAGTCTGCTACAGTGCAGACTTGATGCCTACTGATATCTGTCTACCACAGCTCTATTCTCTGACTTCTGTTATATTTGTAATACCATTAGGACAGTTTAAAAATTTGGTTAGATGCTTGACTGACTTGGGTGTAACTGTTCTGCTAAAGCTTTTGACTAATTTGCACCTGTGAGTCAACCTGGTTGTGTATCTTAAAGGAGAATTCCGGTCATTTTTGACCCCTAAATCGTTTTCCTGATGGTCACCCAGTGTTGGTTGGAGCAAAAAACGCCACTAAAATTGATGCAGGCAAACTGGAGTTACACCATGGCTAGACGGTGCTAGGGATAGCAACAACGCTAACCTATGGGGGCAATTTCGACCACAACAAACTCTCAAAAAACAATCAAATATCTATGGTACATGACTGGAATCCTTATGACACACCACTGAACTCATATAGTGTACAGTATAAACAGTATAAACTTTGTGTTTTTGCATGTAATCAGGAAAACGATTTAAGGGTCAAAAATGGTCAGAATTCTCCTTTAATCCACAATTGAAACCATTCATACACTCTAGTTATGTATCCAGATATAATACACATCTGACACTCTCACTTATTAAATGAGATAAAGATAGATAGATAGATAGATAGATAGATAGATAGATAGATAGATAGATAGATAGATAGATAGATAGATAGATAGATAGATAGATAGATAGATAGATAGATAGATAGATAGATAGACAGACTCGAATATGCATGAATATACAAAAATACATATTCATAAACAGTGATAAATAACTTTACCACATGCAACCCAAGTATTAAGTCTTAACAAAAACAGGATTTAAATCATGTTAATGATACAGTGTTGAATATTTTAGGAGATAATAAAGAAAGGATGAGAGTGAAACATCTCAGCAGCTGCTCCATGACTGTTCTTGGAGAACAGGTGAACAAGTGTTTGACCTCACTTAACCTTTGCACATGTGGATGTGTGTACGTCACAGGCTTCCCCTGGATGATCCTTGGAGTGTGTTGCGCCTTCTATGTCCTGATCTGGGCGTGTGTGTGGTCGCCCTGGTAACTGTCATCCTCTGCTGCAGACTGGTCAGGAACAGAGAAATGGTGGCTGCCGCCAACATTACATCGGTGAGTTTGTGTGTGTGTGTGTGTGTGTGTGTGTGTGTGTACAAACGGGTCTAGATGTTTTTAGACATTTCAGTCACAGATCGAAAACTTGAATTCAGATCCCCACAGTCTTACATTGACTGACTGACACTGAAAAGATGGACAGAGGAACAGAAGGAAGAGAAATATGAAAAAATAAGATGGCAGCTGTCTTGTGAGCTTATCTCATTGACATTTTTTAAACTAACATGCTGGTAATGAGATAACAGAAAAGAGACATGGATACAATCTTTGAGTGTAGAGGGGGGGGATCCCAAAAATAGAAATAAGTATGCACCAGTAACTGAATAAAAGTTCCTGTCTCTCTGTCTGATCAGTGAGTTTCCACCTCTCTCTCTCTCTCTCTCTCTCTCTCTCTCTCTCTCTCTCTCTCTCTCTCTCTCTCTCTCTCTCTCTCTCTCTCTCTTTTGCTCACTCTCTTTTACCTTCTCACTTTCATTCTTCTGTATCTCCGGGGCAACCGCCCAAACAAACAGCGCAGAGCTGTGTGCCAGGGAAGGAGGAGTCAGTGCAGTCTGAGTAAAAGACAAATTCCAGTACCAGATCAGATTCTTTAATGTGATAAACAGTCAGATGTGATGGAGAGAGTTTCTCCCTGCTGGAGGCCTGCAGAGTCTCTGTCTGTTGATTAACTGTGTGTCAGATCAGTGACGCTTCCAGAGCAACATATCTCAAGAGCCACCGGCTCAGTCTGAGTGTTCATTCATTATCTGAGGAAAAGTCATTGTCTTAATTCCTTTGACCTCCGACTTTTCAGTGAGTGCTGTTGCCAGGTCAGATTTCTCCTCAGCTGTGGTCTATGACAAGTCTCTGCAAATACAATACAACAGAGGATTTTCATGAAACATGTGGTGGATACTAATGATCTGCTGAAGATCAACAAAATACTTTTAGCATGAGCGCAATTCAGTATTTAGTGCTTATGATTCTTGCATAAATTCTCGACTTTATAACTGATGTAGACCCCAAGACTGCACAGAGATGAGGCAGTCTGGTCTGTCTGGATGGGACAGACCCACCTGAAGACGCGTGGTGATCCAGCATTTGGAGCTCTAGCTCCCACACTTTGGAACGCTCTGCATCCCTAGGCTCTGTTGCTTCCTTTGAAACTTTCAGGAAGCAACTTAAAGCAATACTTAAGTCCCCCTCCTGCGACCCTTTTTGGTTATTTTAAAGCATTCTCTGTGGTCTTTAAATTGTGTTTATGAATTTTCCAGCCAAAATCACAAAATCTGTGCCATTTCCCAGGGCTCTCCTTCTGCACAGCACCAGCAGCTCATTAGCAATGCGCCTCTGAGTGGTGGGCGGAGACTGCACTGCTCTGCACCCACTAGGGGTGTACCTGAACCTGAATACGTATTCAGAAGTACACAAATAATGCTTTGATCCAGAATAGTTTTGCTGTCTGAAGTTTCTCCTCATTATTCTGGAGCTTTTTTTCTAAAGAAAAGGAAACGTTTGGATCAGCAACAGCACATAGGTGATTCTGGTTCATTCTGGTTGGTTAGGGTTGCTAAGAAACAGCAACTCCCTGCATGCATTGCATTACAGTAGACAGGAAGTGCTCACCGATACTTCCAGGGTCACCGTTCAACAACTTGGCATTTTTCTCATAGAGAATAATGGGAAAAGAAGCGGCTATAAAACGGTGGATAATTTTTTTTGAGTGTCACAACCCCCGCAAAACGACTAGTTTCACCACCAGAATTTGATCCATTCAGTCCGATTACGTTTGGAAAGTCTAGAAAAATGATTAAATTATTTTATTCCCATTCTAGTTAGCCGAGAGCTAAAGCGGAAGTTAGCTGGCTAGCTAGGCGTAGCACTAGCTCGGCTGAAGTCAGTGCGCCCACTTCTGGTTTCTTCCTGAATCCGAATCCAAAGTTTTTTTTAAAAAGCCTGAATCCGAATCCGAATACAAATAGTGCACTGGCTGTACACCAGGAAGCTGTTTAGTGCCAGTGGAGGCGATACAGACCCTCAGGCCAGAGGTGTCATTCAACCTGTCGTAAATCGATGTACCATCACAAAAGTTCTGAAAATATTATATGAAGGTTGAAAAGTTACTTTGTGTTGGTTTAAAAGACTTCTGTTTATGCAGGCATTTAACCTTTTAGTTACTTGCTCTACTTACTGTCTGTTTTGTGGCCTACCGAATCACCTTTGACATTTGCTCTTGTGAAGTACTTTGACATTTGTCTGTGAAAAGTGCTATATAAATAAACGTTATTATCAATATTATTACACACAAAGGAGGAGAAAGTAGAGAGAATAAGAGAGAGACACAGGTGATTCCTGAACAACAGCTGTGGCAGGATGTTTACTCTGTCGACTGCATTCTAATAGTATCAAACAACTGTAGCCGTCAGCGATGCTGGTGGAGCATGAAGCTTAAAGGGATAGTTCACTCAAAATTCAAATGTCACTCATTATCTACTCACCCTCATGTCGACTAAGAGCTGTGAGAATTTTCAGAGTCCTCGGTGCCTTCTCAGAGTTACGGGGGGGTCCACGCAGCAGTATTTGTCCATATAATGGTTGTCAATGGATACCAACTTTCTTCGTCCAAAACGACACACCAAAAAACATCCAAATACCTCCATACTGCTCGTCTGTAATGTCCCTCTTGTATTGAAGCCCCGACATGAGAAATTATTCCGCCGGTCAGTGCAAATCACGAGAGATTTGCACTGACACAGGAAGAGCAGTGAACTGAGACACTGGGAGCTTCCTCTACAAACAAGCTTGAAATATAGACTTATTTAATTTTTTTCGGAACAATTTCTCATGTCGGGGCTTCAATACAAGAGGGACGTTACACACGAGCAGTATGGAGGTAATTGGATGTTTTTTGGTGTGTCTTTTTGGACGAAGAAAGTTGGTATCCATTGACAACCATTATATGGACATATACTGCTGCGCGGACCCCCCTGTAACTCAGAGAAGGAACGGAGGACTCTGAAAATTCTCACAGCTCTTAGTTGACATGAGGGTGAGTAGATAATGAGTGAAATTTGAATTTTGGGTGAACTATCACTTTAATAACAGCCCTCATGTCTCAGACGCTCGTAACTCCCCACAGGCCTTAGAGCACATTCCACCGTCCCACCTGGGCTGCCTTGTTCAGAGGTGTGTCACCTGCTGGGCGGCGTCCCGATCCTCCACTTCCACCTCTGTGCCGTCACTTCATATGCACTCATAGCTGAGTCACTGTCTGAGGGGAGCGATGCCCCGTGCAGGCTCATATTGGGAGAGAGGCGGGGCCACAGTCCGCTATAAACCTGTACAGTAAATGATTTATCATGTATCATAATTTAGAGGTTTCCCCACTGCTCACCTCTGTCAGTGGTCTCCAGAGTTAGAGTGATATTCCTGTCTGTGATTAGTAACTTTAGATCTTTGCCACCTGTTGCTGCACATCATGACTGGATGTTGTGTTGCTGCTGCTGCTGCTGCTGCTCTGCCCTGAGAGGTCACAGAGATATTAGACTGTAATTATCTACTGGACATCAACAGAACAATTAGGAGGAGTTAGTTTCTATTTTTATATTCCATCTGTAATCTGCTAAACGTGCAGGGAATCGGTTCAGTCTGTGTATATGTTCAGTGTAGCGTTACACTGGGCAGCTGTTCTGTCCTATAAAGCAAACACACTGTATAGCCTACTGCAGTGGAAGCTGTGGCTATATTAAACTTTCCATACTATTTTACTCCTGAATACAATGAATCAGAGTTGAAAGCAAAATTTCAGAATTTTATGAAATGTTGCAAACATACAGCAACCGACTTATCTGCAGGTTAACACATAGCCACTATGTTATAGAAGTGGCTTTTTCTTGCATAGATTCAATGGTAAGAAAAAATAAACCCAAACATAATTCTTTTAACCCATGTAAAAAAGGAGAGAGATCTTTTAAAAATACTTTGCATCTCCCAGTAGATGATGATTGATGATTATTTTTATTTAAGTTTCATGCACATTTTTTGTGCCCAGCCCACATGGGCTTACAAGACACTCAGCATTAATTTAAAATACATACATTCAAGAATAGCTTTGTAGAAATCTAAATAAAATGGGCCCGAGGAGTCTGGGTTACTACTAGGGGTGTGTCTTGACAAGAATGTGATGATGGAGGATGGAGTCACCACTGTGAATGTTTGCATGTAAATTGTTAATTTAAAAAATGGATACAGTGCTTTTTCGATTATCGAAACAGTACTGTGAAACGAAAAATCCTGATATTTCAGCCTATTGATATTTTCTTACACCCCTAGTTACTACTATATATTTTAGATTTTTTTTTCATGCATCCAGTCTTTTGGGGAAGAGGTGGGATGTTTTCATAGAATCTGAGTGTATCCACCATAATCATCACGTTCCTTTGTTTTCATTTAGTTTTTCATGACCTCAAAAATAGTCAATACTAGTTCCAGGAAAATGCTCATAATGTGTCACTGTACTGGAAACAAAAACTCATAATTGACCTCATCATTGTCTCTTTTTGAATTCAAGACCAAGCCAGGAACAACATCACAGTTAAAATAAATACAGCTGATTAACATCTGTTACACACACCTTCAGTTAAAGTTTCATGAACTTACCTACACTGAAACACTGTAACTGTTGCAACCAACACTGCTGAAGTGACTGGTCTCTTATTTTGAAATCTCTCTGTCCCGTTCCACCTCAGCTAGAAGACGACGTAACGGAGAAAACCACACCTGATGAAGGAGGGAGGGAGGAGGAGGAGGAGGAGGAGGAGGTGGAGGTGGAAGAGGAGGAGGAGGAGGAGGGGGGCGAAGACACCTCGGTAGATGAGGGTGACGAGGAGAGGTCGTTGCCTGGTGACCCGGACGAAGAGGTTTCAACGGCAACCAGAGCCAAGCAGCTGGCCGAGCGTCTGAAGGTCACAGCCCGGAAAGTCCTGCGAGACCTCGGGAGGATCGTAGCCATCAGCCTGCTGGCTCTGGCAGGTACGACTAAATCCTTAGCACCTACTCTGTTTCTGTTTAATCTGTATTTGTTTAGGCTATTTCTCAGTGCTTCTTGTTTATTACTACAGAATGTTGCACACGTTTTCATGTCTCTCATCAACCCGTCACTGTGCGAGTTGCACTTAGATCAGAGATTTCCACTTTTCCTCAGTCAAAGCAGCTTTGTAGCTTTGGAGAAAAGAAAACCTGTTCAGGTCCAGAATCCAATCCAATCCATTTTATTTATAAAGCACAATTTTAAGAGGATAGTTCAACATTTTGGCAAATTAGCCCATTGCCATAATCCATATAGCAGTAGGTTCGTTACCTTTAATTGTCGATAATAACGTTCCGTTATTATCTCATAGTGTGGTGAATGTGCAGGTCACAACTTGTCCACCAGAGCGTTTTGGAGTTGTTGGATTGTGTATTTGATGAGTTTGATGAGGGAAACCAAGAAATCCCATTAGCCTCCGTAGCGTAGCTCTGAGCAGCTCACGGCTCTGCTCCACCGTTCTAAAAATAGCTTGCACCAACAATTAAAGGTAACAAACCTACTGCTATGACTATAGCGATTATGGCAATGGGCCAATTTGCCAAAATGTTGAACTATCCCTTTAAATAAGCACAATGGTTTCCAAAATGTTGTATAGTAAAAAAAAATTATAAAAAGACAAAATACTAATGATAAAAGACACAATAAAACATTATAACTAAATAGACAAATAAAATATCTCTGCACATAAAATCAACAACATACGTACCTAAGTAGTGTGAAAAAGCCAAAGAAAAGAGGACTCATGTGTATGAATAAGACTTATTTTTCCCATGACACTCACAAACTCCATAAACAGAGATATAATGTCTCACACAGTCTACTCAGTACTAAGTCACCTCATTAACTCAGCAACAACACTTGTGTTATTTTCACTGCTTTGCTGTTTTCATGTTGTCTATATGAGAGCACTGTTCTCATGCTTTGGTTACATCAACCCGACTTTCCCATGCTCTCATGGCGTTAAGCTATTGCCGGAGAAAATCAACATTTCCTGCACAACACAATAAGACTGGTTAGAGTGAGGCATACTTCCCTTGTGCTCTCACACTTTTGTCTAAGCTACAGGCCACAGCACAGAGCACAGAGCTCAGGACAGACACACTGCATGAAGCTGATACTGTTTTTGCAAACCACGTGTAACACTCTGAAGGATTCTGTCCATGTCAAACAAACAGTAAATTCCAGGGATTATTACACTTGTTTGACAGGAAGTGTTTAAAGTTCCAGTTGTGTGTCTCCTCCCTCTCCTCCCTCTCCCCTCCCCCAGGCATCACGCTGCCCTCGGCCTTCTCAGCCATCTACTTCCTGCTTTTCATCGGCGTCTGCACGTGGTGGGCGTACCACCTTCCCATCAGCCACCTGGGCTTCAATGCGCTGTGTGTGATGGTGGGCTTCTTCACTGCCGGTCACATGGTTTGCCTGTACCTGTACCAGAGTCTGCTGGCCCAGGCCCTGTTCCCCCCACACAGCCTGTGGGCCAGGTGAGACCGCAGCATACTGTCCAACTCCCCATCATCACATCACAGTGTAAAGAGACCGTTGATCCGTTCAGGAGGTTTTCATTTATGCAGAATTAATTGGATGGATAATTAATTAAGCAACATTTTTATTTCACAATTATTGATAATAAAAGAAACTCAAAGATCAAAATATAACAAATCACCCACATAATATAACAAATCTATATAACCCTTATTAAAGGAATAGTTCAACATTTTGGCAAATTGGCCCATTGCCATAATCCCTATAGTTTTAGGAGTAGGTTTATTACCTTTAATTGTCGGTGCAAGCTATTTTTAGAATGGCGGAGCAGAGCCGCTTTTCGAGGCAAATGCAGAGACTGCTTGCCGAAAATCTGCTTCCTACGGGAACACACATCAGCGGTTTTGCATGAATTTACCTCGAAAACAACTCCATCTCGTTGTTCCAATATTGTCTCATAGCGTGGTGAATGTGCAGGTCACAACTTGTCCACCAGAGCGTTTTGGAGTTGTTGGATTGTGTATTTGATGAGTTTGATGAGGGAAACCAAGAAATCCCATTAGCCTCCATAGCGTAGCTCTGAGCAGCTCGCGGCTCTGCTCTGCCGTTCTAAAAATAGCTTGCACCGACAAATAAAGGTAACGAACCTACTCCTAAAACTATTATGGCAATGGGCCAATTTGCCAAAAATGTTGAACTATCCCTTTAAGGTGTCACTCCACAACACACAATAAAAATAAAAGGGTACAGGGGGAATGCATAAATATAGATAGTTCATATAAATTACAATTTTCAATGTACATTAACCCCCTAAAGAGTTGTGAGACAGACTCAAAAAATCATACAAACAATTAAAAAAAAGAAAGAAAAAAAAGTACAGTATAATATCATGAAAACAAAGCACAAAACAATTTTGTTAAATTTTATAAACCGGAGCTCTCGAAAGACAATCTTCTATTAAGGACGGCAGGCTTTGGCACATTCGCTGAAATGAAAAATTACACACGATTAATGTGTAAAGCATATATATCTCTAAAAATCAATCTTATCCCCCATGATGCTCTCTGTCCTCACAGTATACTGTATGATATTCCTCAGGCACTGGAGGTGCAGTTCATGTTCCCTCTCAGGGAAACCTACAATATCTATTAATAGTGTGTTTGCAATGTGGAAACGGAGTGAAAAGTAAGAGCAGAAGGAGCCTGAGAGACGGTGTGATTTTAAAGGCACAGAGAGGAATCAGAAGGTGGATGTGTGAGTTAGAGCAGAGGAATGTGAGGTGAGCGTGATGTGATTCCTGGACTGGAATGTGAGGAATGATTGGCTGACTTGAACTCCTCCAGGTTTCCCTCGCCCTGTGTCTGGTGCTTGTCACCACTCTCGTTACCAGACATAACAGGGTCACAGCACTTCTCACACTGTTGGATATACAATCTCTGACTAATCTAGATTTCTAAAATGCAACACATTTTTCCGGTGTATGGTCTTGGATCGGTCCACTGATAGATACCCTTCCTCTGGCAGGTGGAATAACAGAGGCCGAAATAGCAAACTGTGAAGTTAGCATAATAGTGAACAGCTGATACTAAATGACCTCACCAAACTCTGTCAGTTTAACAGCAGAGAGATGAACGAGTGCTGCGGCATTCCACTGTGACATACGATCTCTGTTTCTCCCTCATCTATCTTCACCAGACCTCTTGCCAGGTGTCTGTGTCATGACTTCACCAGCTGCTCATCAATCAGCCAATAAGTGCCTACGTAGGTGTGTGCGCGTGCTCTGCCTGTTACG